>NW_026126413.1:6600000-6875000 GCF_943737965.1 Phodopus roborovskii | reverse complement strand
AGCAGTTTCCTTACTAGGGTGTAGCCTGTGTTTTCATATGTGTCTAAAGGTGCATGTCTGGAAGCCACCTAAATATCTAATGATAATATATAACATATAAGTTAGTGGATTCTCCAACATTTACATGTATCAAAGCATAGAGTCATTGACAAGGCTACATTAAGGCTGGAGAGATGGCTCAGGAGTGGGTAAAGCCACTTGCCACCGAGCCTGATAACCTGAGTTTATAGTGCTAGAACTCTGAGAGAAAAAAAAAAAAAAAACCTACTCAGCAAGTAGTCCTCTGATCACATACATGCATACATATACTTACATGTGAACGCACACACTGACATGGATGGGAACATGTTAGATCAGCATGCTGTGAAATGGAAGGGCATTTCTAGATGTGTTGTGTGAAAACCTGTACCCCTTCTTCCTTAGAAGATGGGTGATTGAGAGTCTAATGCCAGATAAGAACTCCCTTTTCTCCCACAACCTATTTAGTCTGATAGGCATTATCTTTTCCAGGCAATAAATTAGTTTGACAAGTTACGAAAAATTTCTGGTTGTCAGGGGATAACGAGATATCATGAGTTCCTGTAATAGCACAGAACAAGAAGTCTACACCACCAATGATTTATAGCAACCAAAAAATGCCAGAGTGAAATCTAACTAAGGCAACAAAGAAAACATATGAAGTTCTTGTCTAGTTTCTGTTGCTATAACTGAATACTATGGCTGGGCATTTCTAAAGAATAAAGGTTTCAGAGGTTGGGAAGTCCCAGAGCATGGTGTCCACAAATGGGGAGTACCATCTTGCTGTTTCTCAGCATAGTGGAGAGTATTAGATGTGAGGTAGAGCTAGTGTGTTAGTTGGTAGTCATCTTCTAGTAAATCCATTAATGCTATTTTGAGGGGGAACCCACCTTCATTACCCCCTATATTCGGATCATATATCAAAGGACTCCCTCTGAATACATTGTATATGACTTTGGAGACTGTCTCGGTGTGATTTTTTAAAGGAGATATTCAAGGGGTAGATTAGGGCATTGGAACAAAATAAATACCACCAAATGAAGATATCAGGTAAATCATGTTTTCTAGGACAGCTGGTTTCTTTTACATGGTAGTGTCCGTGTTTAAAGAGCCTACTACATACCTGCAAGTTTTCTTACCCATAGATGAAGGCAGCACAGATCCATGAGCTGGCACAGGGAGTGAACCTGTATTTATTTAATATGTACATAAATGCCATTATTAACAGTGCAGTGTAGTAGTTATGCACTGTGTGCTGTATTTGTTACTAGAGTAATTTAGAGGAAATTTGAGAACCATGGGAGGAAATCTGTAGGTCAGGTGAAGGTCCTAAGACGTTTCATAAAAGAGGGAGTTGAGCATCCCCAAGAGACGACTCCATAACTAACTGATGTACTGTGTGGCCTCAGATGGCTGTCTGCTTGGGAAATAATGCCTAGGAAAAGGTCCTATGGGAACAACTAGAGGGATTTGCGCATGAACCAGATAATAAGGAATCTGAATTGATTCTAGTGATGCAGGCACATGTTCTCAACTTTGTGGAGAAAAAAGTTAAAAATGCATACTAAATGTTAAATTATTCTTTGTAATTTACCTTAAATATTTTAACATAGAAAGTGAGAGGACTTTTTTTTTTAAAGGCAAGATTTCCAGGGACTCTTATTTGGTAGAAAGAAGCCAGCAGGGAGGTAATTGTTAACAGACCCCTCCCCTCACCCCCATGGGACTGATGATCAGTTAACTAAGAAAAGCTGGTTTCAACCAGCTCTTTCCAGTTCCACAATAGATATTTGCTGTCCCGGAGTTATCAAGAAGAGCAGATGGCCCTCTGATAAACCCTGTGGTGGAGAGAATCCCAAATGCAAGCCAGCAAATAAGCTGGTGTAGAAACCACTTGAAAAGGATCGAAGAGGAGAGGGGAAGTGAGGGGTGGAAGCCAACGAGAGGTGAAGGTCATCTGGAAAAACAACCCCTGCTTTGCAATGGCCACAGCCATGGTCTGACACCTTATGCAAAATCAGAGATAAAGTTAGGCAACCTGGTTTTGGCTGTACAGTCAGCTGCCTTGAAGACAGGCACACACTTTGTTTAATCAATAATGAAACGCTGGGAAGAGGTTTAGAAGGGCACACATCTGCCTGACCTTGGGCTTTTGACTAGTGGCTTAAAGAGGGTTGGGGGAGCCTGACTGCAGAATTCTGGTCAGCATGTTTTAGGCCCCGACCTCTGCCATTTGGGTACTGCAGGGACATAGGCAGAGGAGCTTGTGATATATGACAGACTAGCACCGTACTGTGTAGCTCAATAGCACTGAAGTTGAGGATGCAGTATTAATCCCACACGTCGAGAATAAGACCACTGCCACAATTCTGAGCCAAATTTGAAGCAAGCTTGATTTTTATTGGGGTGCACCTAAGAGCTGGCCAGAGACTGCCTCCTATGTTGGGCCATCTCTTGGGCCCCTTTTAAGGAGTAAAATCACAAGTGCATTTATAGAAGAGAGACAATGGAGCCATAAGGAAGTTTAGAAAAATCTCAAAAAATATCATGTGGTTGCCACATGATTAGGGAGGGCTAGGAAGAGGGTCAGGACATTCTCAAAAACAGGTCAAGGTCATGGGTTGGGACAGGTCATGATCCAAGAAACAAATTTAAAACCAGCAGCTCAGATCTTCCCGTGAATGGAAACGTATTTGTAACAATACAGCAAAATGGTTCCTGCCTTTAAAATGGAGTCAGGCAGGTTCCTCAACTGTTAGTTGACAGGATGGAGGGCATCAGGAATGGCAGGCTGGACAATGGGAATGGATCTGGGGAAAGAAGGTCCAGACCAGAGTAGATGGTAAGGCATTCACAACAGAGGGAAGAGTTGGGATGCAAGATGAACAATGGAAAAACAAGCGTCTCCAGAGGTGCAAACATGGCTTAAAATTTGGGGCCTATTTTGTTTGCTTGCCTGTTTGGTTGACTGGTTTTGCCCATGTGTGAGTGTGCACCTGCATGTGGGTGTGTGGAAACACTTGTGTGCAAGATAGAGGTCTGATCTCATCCTCTACTAGAAGACAGGGCCTTGTCAATTCAGTCGGATTGGCTGCCCATTGAGTTCCAGGGATAGATCTGTCTCCACACACACACACACACACTGTCGCATGCCTACCTCTCCAGCACTGGAGTTACAGATACACACCACTGTAGCACGATTTCGTGTATGTGCTCAGGTCCTCATACTTAAGTGGCATGTCCTTTCCTGACTGGAGCCATATTACCAGCCCCTTGGTGTTTTCTTTCAAAAGGTCTCACTATGTAGACCATGCTAGCCTCAACTTGCATATAGACAATGCTAGCCCCAGTTTATGGCAATAAGCTTGTGATGTGTCTTTTTAACATGACTTTGTGCTGTTTATAACATTTGATTAGAGATATGTTAGTTGTGCAAAGTAATGAGACCCATTGTGATATCTTCACACATGTAGATATCATGCAGCCCCCCTCACCACCAGGAACTATTTTTAAGTCTTTAAAAAGAAAAGCTAATGCAGCTGTTCTAATCCTTCTCCTGAAAAGTAAATGTGGGCCATGCTACCAAACAATTATAATAAGAGCAAAACTGGTAGACCATAACATTCTGAGAGGGAGATGAAGGAAGGTTGATGGCCAGCCACGACAGCTGGGCTTTTCCCGAAGAAGCCGTCTTTGCTACTATTGGGGAGGGATGCCAGCATTCTGATTTTAGGGGCAGAAAGTAACCGCCTCACTCCTCTCTAGCAGCATTTCTTCCTCATGACCACCTGCCCATCATTCATCCCGGTTAACACACATTTAAGGCTGCTGGGAAACACACGGGTCTACTGAGCATCCTGAGAGCCCAGGTCTCTCACAGTCCTGCTTTATACCCTTCACCCTGGACCAGAGTGGGCAGCCTGGAGCCTCAGCACTGTGGCTTCCTTTTCCTTGCTCCTTTATGGATCCTTTTCTGAATCATAATAGGACAGTGGACCAATTAAAAAGTCCTTGTTTCCCTGGACCTTGTACACGGCCACCCAGCCAAGCTCTGAACTTGACAATGTCATGTCCCACCCCTGACCCCTTCCCATCCCCTTCAGTTGTGTGATGGTTGTCAGTGGGAGGTGGGGATAGGGGTGTGGTGGGTGGGGGGCTGTTGCTAAGCATCCCTAGTAATCTGAAAGTTCTGGCCCCCTTCAAACCTCACCAAAGAAACAGAGGGGAAATCTGTGGTCTACATTTGTGGGCTCAGTTTTGTGTCTTTAAAAGCGCAAGAGGGGTCACTGTGACCACTGACGTCCAGCTTTAGAACCAGAGGGAAGAGCATAAAGAATATAAATGAGGCTCTCTAAGTGGCTAGGAATGCAGGCTAAGAGGGAGATAAGGATTCCAAGAGGGCACTCTGCAGGGGCCAGACCACCTCTGCCCCCAGCTCTGCCGCCTCCGGAGAGGTGCCTCCAACAAGGGCCCTAGCCTCGACAAGCTGCTATTTCTCATCTTTAGGAATAAAAATTGTACAGACTCCCAGGGATGAAGGGGGATTCTATGGGGTAAAACATCTACCTAGGACAGGTTGCGTCCATATTTATGTAGGCACAACTATTCAAGCCATCTTCCCAGAGCCACAGTCCAGATCTAAACATAAGGTTTGTTGAGTGAATAAACAACTTCTAAAACATTCTCCCTAATATTTTATGGAGTAGAAGGGCTTTCAGTTATGGGCAGAAAACTGGAAGATTTTTGTTTGCTTGGTTTTTTGTTGTTTTATGCTTAGCAAGTAAAGATTTAGACTCTGGATGGACAGATTTCTTGGGAAACAGTCTCTATCCATCAGTGCTCTCCACTCTGGTGACAGAACTCACTGTAACTAGTTTAAGCCAGAAGAGGATTATTAGAGTTTACTTGCCATCTAGCTGCTGATGCTGCGTGTGTGTCCTCAAACACTGGGTGTGACTCCACCCCTTCAAACTATGTCCTCATCAGCTCCCATCAGACCAGGGTCCTTCCCCTACCGCTTCATCCAGTGGCTTGCTTCTCACTTGGTCTCAAATTTGTGCCTCTGGTTACTGATTCCTAAGTCAAAGGCTGGACACCTCCCAGATATTAGGAAATCTGGGAAAGTGTATTTGGGGCCTTAGAAAGGTAGAACTCCTAAAAATGCCCCCAGCCATAAAAATCTGACAGATATCATGACCACATGAGAATACAGAAATTAGATATTTAAGCTCAAGCCAAGTGTGTGAGATACATGAATAGTTCTAGCTCTGAGAAGGTAGATTCTGGAGGAATATAAATTCAGCTATACAAGGAGTTTGAAGCTAGACTTTCTAGAGCATAGCAAGCCAAAGTAGGCTTTTTGGATAGATGTTGAAGGTATAAAGGCCTGGGCTATTTGAGCCAAGCATCCTGCCGGGTGGCTGTGTTGAGGAGGCTTGGGAAAGATTCTTGGAAAAATAACGAATGACTAGGTCTTCCAACAGTGACCTTGGATAAATGAGTGAAAGCCTTCGGGCTTGTTGTTTCACAACGACATTAATGGAGTTGAACCAGCAAAGAGATCCCAACTGGGCTTTTCAATGCTATATAGCTATCTTAGTATTCAAACTGAAAGAAAATCTAGAAGAACAAATTGAGCAGGTCTACTAATTGGATGTAAATATTCTATTTTAAATCAGGACAGAGACAGAGAGAGATCCATTTCATCTTTAGCAGGCCATAAAGATGGAGACACAGATTTGTTCAACAGTCCCAGGAACTTTTCTCTTCTGATGCCTGTTTTAAACAACCATCATGTTTCAGTGGCCATGGGTAGAACAGGGCTGCACACAATCCACCAGTCATGGTGCATTTGGTGAGTGATGTGCGTGACTTCTCCCACACTGCCTTCTGCTAATAACTGATAGTGTGTGACTCTGAACTTCTGCCCATTGGGAAGATGGGGCTTCTCTGTGGGGCCAGGAAAGTTGGATGGGTGCTAAAGAGTTTGGGAAGTTTTCCGGAAAACCAAATACAAAGAGTTCTAAGAGTATATAATCTTTGGCCTCTAAAAGTCCCTGCATCTGGGGACTGGGGAGACAGCTCAGGTGATAAAATACCCGCTGTACAAAAATGAAGACTTGAGCTTGATCCCAGCAACCAGGTAAAAGCCAAGCAGGGCCACACATGCTTGTAATCTCAGCACGGGGAGGGGAGGGGTGTGGTTGGAGACAGGTGGATCCCTGTATCTTTCTTACGGACCAGCCTAGTCCAATCACCAAACCCCATATCCCCGTGAGAGACCTCGTCTCAGAAACCAAGGTGGACAGTTCCTGAGGAATGGCATCCGATGTGACCTCTGGCCTCCGCTCCTATGTGCAACATGCGAACATGTACGCTCATGAGCACACACACACGCACAGAGAGAGAGCGAGAGAGAGAGAGAACATGTACGCTCATGAGCACACACACACGCACAGAGAGAGAGCGAGAGAGAGAGAACATGTACGCTCATGAGCACACACACACGCACAGAGAGAGAGCGAGAGAGAGAGAGAGAGAGAGAGAGAGAGAGAGCCTTGCCCCAGCTCTTGATGAGATCTTCCTCTTGATGAGATCTTGAGTTTCCCTTCAACCCTTGTGTGTCTCAGTATTACCATCCATCTAGTGGGGATGGGGACGTCCCTCCCTTGTGTGTTAGCGTGAGGATTATATGGTACCTAAGAGGCACCCAGCATGAGCAAGTGCTTGTGACATTGCAGTCCCCTGCTTTGCAAAAGGAAAGCAGCCATGTGCCATGTGATGAGATCCTGTGAGCTAGAAAACAGTGAAGCGATGACTGCAGGGTGGGGCCCAGAGCTGGAAGGAGAATCTGGGGTGCAACTACCACGCCGGAGGGATCACTCTCAAAAACTAGGGGAGTTCAAAAGGAAAAGGAAAAGTGGCTGGAGACTTCCTCTATGGGAGACAGGATGACTGGCCAAGGGGCAAGGACACATTTTCACCTGTGGCAGAAAGACAACCCCCCCCCCACTGCCACCCCCTGGAAGTCCAGCAAAAACAAAAACCTCAGTTGTTTCTCCAGGAACCAGGGGATCAAAAGTGTAGGCTCAACCAAGAGAAGATGGTAGAGGCCCAGCAGGAGCCAGACACACTGGTAGAGCCAGGCTAAGAAAGAGCTCAGGGTCAGGTATAGACACAGTGTCTGTGGCGTCCCCTCTGGATAGGTTATGGCTGGAGGACCACTTGGTCCTAGGAATTGGAGGCCAGTCTAGAAAGAAGAATGGGAAGAATGGTCTTGCCATCCCAAAGAGAAAACACAGACAGCACCCAGGGGAGGAGCTGTTCTGGGCTCTAGGTCTGTGCCAAGCTGGTTGCAAGCAAATCCAGCTTCCCATCGTACTTGCAAAAGAAATGAAGGTACTTCCACAAGGTCGGTATGTGATAGGGTTTGAGATGCCCAGTGTGTTGACATGAACATTATTGGAGTGTGGCTATCACCACCAGAGAAGACAGAGTGAGGAACATGAACAAGGCTAGCCGAGAGAGAGTTCACAGAGAGCCTCCTCCATCGGCTTTTTGGTGAACCTGGGAGGGTGAGGAAAGATAGCTGGGTTAGCCATACTGAGAACACAGAAGGCAAGTAGAACCACCAGCGAGGAGTCTCCTCGGGGAAATAAGCATTTAATGATTAAATACGAAATATATCTTCTTATTGGGTTGGTGGCTCACAGCTGTGATCCTAGCATGGTTGGGGGATGAGGTAGAAAAATCGTGAGTTAAAGGCTAGCCTGAGCTATATAAGGAGTTCTAAGCCCCACTAGCCTCTCTCTCTCTCTCTCTCTCTCTCTCTCTCTCTCTCTCTCTCTCTCTCTCACACACACACACACACACACACACACACACACACACACACACACCTTCAGCCGAGGCTGAAAAGTCAGCACACTGAGTATGGTATGAATGACACACAGGAAAACCTGAATACCCTGCACAGAGGAATTCACAGATGGGTTCTGGGAACTGAATCCAAGTCCTCTGGAAGAGCAACCAGCACTCTTAACCACTGAGCCAAACCCAAAGCTACTAGTTTGTTTTTCTGAATCTGGATGAATCTGTAAAGAGTGTTGGTTTATTGACAGGCAGAACCCTAACAGAGCCCTCTACTGCCTGGTACGAAAAACCCTGCAGCTTCTCTGAGACCACAAAGTACTTTACCAATACTGGCTGTTACTGCTATAGCCAGTGAGGGCATTAACTACCGGTTGCCTATTTAGATTCTCCAGGACATCAGTGGTGGAAAATATTGCCCTGCAAAAGATAACATTAATATATGCCTCGCACTTGCTAACTCCTGATAGTATGCAGGGGTGTAGGCTGGGTGGAACAGTAAAATATTGGCACTTGAATTGCTTTCAACATATTCTTGTTTCTTTCCATTTTGTTTTACATTGAAAAATGTTCTCCAGCGCCCCTTACCAGCAGGAAGTAGTTTGGAAAGAATGACGCCCAAATTCCCAAATATTGTCTATAAATGTTTGTTTTCATTTAAATGGACTTGGTTATATAAAATAAATAAAAAAAGAAGAAAAAAAATGAAAAGTGTTCTCAGTTTTATATTATTCCTACATCACCTTAAACCTCTATCAGTTTGTTATCTGCTACTATAATTTCTTCCACATGTGAAACTGAGGCCATTGCTCCACATGGAGAATTTTCTCCTGTGCTTTGGTATTTGGATAAAAGGTCCGGAATCCTCAAACTTTGTTGTCTTCTACACATTTGCTCGTATGTCGTGAATATTTCTAGTGTTTTAAATCATTATGTTGCAATTTTAAAAGTATTTGGGGAGATATCATAAAACAAAGAACAGGTTAAAACCAGCCACCATTCTATGATCAACAGACAGCTAAGCTGCACTATCCATGAGGTGGCTTCCGGTTCCTCTCAGGCTTGCTCTGCCTTTGCTCTTCGTGCGGCATTTTCAAAGTCATTTCCATTTTGCGTATTCATTCGAGACCTTGTGCTTGTTAGATGGTGCAGATATTCCTATTAGAAGCCCTGTTATTAGAAACTGCAGGTCCTGTTTGGCTGTGAGGTCATTGAGAACGTACCTACTGCTTGAGGACTGGCATTGAATAATACTTCTGTAAATGCCAAGCTCCTGTTCCTCCGTGCCAGGTGTAGGCCATGCAGATCACACTTTGCACAAAGTTCTCGCAGAGCATCACCTCCTCATGCAATGCTCTTGAATCTTCGCCTTTGTCAAATATTTGGGCACTGAATGGAATTCTTGGGGGCCTGGTCTAGCAGCTGAAGTGGGTCATGAGTACCTGACCCCAGATCAAGGTCAGAGACCTGCGATTGGCCAAAAGGGCAGTGTGCAGATGAGCAAGCAGCGACCTTAGTATTTATTTATTTGTTTATTTTTCTTCTCGAGTTTCCACCCATCTCGGAGACCAATCTCCACATTTCCTAGGCCAGGCAGCTTCCCAGATAGACCCTGGCCGGAATCAAAGGCTGATGGGCGTGTTCACCTCCGGAGGCTGTGTTTTGGACCTGGCCAAGGCTAGCGGAAACCAAGCCACTGTATAAAGAGACAGACGACCACCGGGCAGCATCAGGCTTTGCTCTTGAAAGCTCGCCTCCAGCTAGCTCTCAGTCGCAGCTGCGCCCAGCACTACTCGCTACACCTGAAAGATGGCACCGGTTGCCGGCAAGAAGGTCAAGAAGGTGAGTCTACCGGGAGCCTGAGGGCGCTCTCAGTGCCACCTCCGGCTGGGTCCCCTCAGTGCAGAGCGGTGCGTGGAGCCCCGCTGTGGCCCAGCACCCTCCTAGTTGGCGGTCTTGGGTCAGAGGGGACACCCAGAACTTTTGTGTGACTCGGGGCTTCTCCTACAGAACGTACTCTAGACAGCCCTTGACCACCAGCAGCCCCCTTCCCGCACCCCCGACTCCACTTCGGACCGCGGTGCACCCTGGATGTGTGGGGTTGGACCCAAGGCACCCCCGCAGCCACCTCGGATGTCTGGGCGCCCCCTCCAGGTCCTCAGACTCTCAACACTTCCCGAGGGCAGCACCAGAAAGGCCAGGGAACTCTCCCAGAGAAGCTGATCACCGACCCAGGGTGCAATTTCCCACCTAGTGGAGATGGCCCTGGCTGGTGGCTTGCAGGGTGTCTGGCAGGTGTCGGAGCAGGAGGGGCGGGCAGCTGCGGAGCCCTCCTGACTGCCCGACGGTTCCTGCCTCGCGCCACTTCCCACCCGACACCCTGCCAGCTGCCGCCAGGAGGACAGGACTGGGGGGAGCGATGGTAGGTTTCACCCTCAATTCGTTTAAACGACCACAGAAAAATGCCTCACGTAGACACCAAAAGCCGTTCCAGAAAAAAATAAAGAAATAGACTGTAAGCGCCGAGGAAGGGCTGTTCATAAAATCCTAGAAACCAAAATGCCTGCGGGTCCCACTCCTGCCCCCAGTAGAGTTCAGTCCAAATCAGACCTTCTGGGTTAGGGGGAGGAGGTATGGGCCGGGAGATGGGATAAACTCGGCTTGGATACTAAGCCCAGTCACAGGAGACCCCAGGAGATGGAGCCTGGCTGACTATTCCCCTCACTACCTCGAGAAAGAAAGGCATGTCCTGATGACAAACTACCTGTGCCTAGTCTGTAAGCCGAGAGCTACCAATTCAAAAAGACTCTGGGAAGAGAGCTAATCTTGTTAAAAATTGGCAGCACCGCGGTGGCCCAGAGGTCGATGCGTTAGAGTAGTATGAGAAGTCTGTGCAGTTCGAGTTTTTGAATTACTGCCAGCCCATAACTTACTAAATGATGTCCCTGGCAGACTGCAAAGTGACTCACCCCTTTCCCCCCTAGTCCCCCCCCCCCGCCACGTTTGCCTTCATTTGTAAAACCACGATTCTAATCCATTCCCAACTCAAGCTTAGAAACATCACCATTTTAAAGACAACTCCTAGCAGGGTCTGATAGCACAGGGATGAAATCATAGCATAGCACTCAGGAGAAGAGGTAAGAGGGTCATTGTTCAAGACCAGCCTGGGCTACACAGTGATACAGTGTGTGTGTGTGTGTGTGTGTGTGTGTGTGTGTGTGTGTGTGTGTGTGTCTTGGGGTGGGGGACATCTTTAGAGAACTGTCAAGAAGCAAGTGGCATAAGGCTGCTTCTCCAATACATAAATGTTAAAACAAGGGCAATAATATGCATGCCTACATATTTGTATTTAAATGTTGTTACGAGGACATATATTCATTGAAAAAAAGAACTGGTTAAAATGCAGAGAACAGAACCTGCAATATTTTGGTATATATTCTGCTAGTTACCTAGGCAGCTTTTTAAAAAAAAAAAAAAAAAAAAAAAAAGCTGATGTTAGATATACTCCTTTGTAATAATTTTTCACACACATAAACAAATGTGAGAGTCAAGGTTACATTTTAAGTTTTAAATACTATGCCTAAGAGATCCATGAAACAAAAATGCCTGTGATCTTCAAGCCCCTTGCCCAAGGACTGATAGTTCCTGAAATGCTGGAGGCTGTTGTTAATGGGAGATAACAAGCCCCATGTTTTCACTCCCCAAATAGGTTTGTTTGACCATCTGTACTCATGTGCTTGATCACATGTGGGCAGAAGGTTCACAGGCTGGACATAGATCAGGATGTATGATTGCCCCTGACTGCACATGAAATGCAATGAACTAGGGATTTTCCTTCTTAACCTATTACAATATATTAGTGTGGGCCATTTCCCAGGAACCTGGGTATGGACCTGGCCAGAGCCCATCTCCTTGGCCAGTATTTAATTAAAGCTTGCTTCAAATTTGGCTTTAAACTGTGGTAATGGTCTTATTCTGGATTGGCAGGATTAACAAATCAACTAAGCTTTTCATAGCACATTGCACTGTTTGGGTGATGTCTAGGGAATTAAAAACTTAGTAGAATCTAAGTGTATGCTGAAATAATCATTCACTAATATGATTGGCATGATAATTAAATCACCACTCCCCTCTTTCCAAAGATCAGATTCCTGGCTATGCTGTGGTACTAAAATTTGAAAACACGTTCAGTGAAAGCTGTTAACTGCCACAATGTCACTAGTTATTTCTACCCAGAGTGAGTCACAGCTTATTTATTGGACCTTTGTTCATGTGACTGATACATACATACATATATGTGTGTGTGTGTGTAAATATAATCTCACATACATATACATATATGTATATATAGAATATGCATATATGTATATACACATATATTACATAAATATGCTTGTTAATTTATATATACATATATATATTTCTTAATTTAAGGTATAGTATTTAGACCCATTATAGCCTTGATGAATATTTGGATTTCAAAATTACACATGAGCAATTCTGTATCTTTATAGTTGTTTATTAACTTACAGACTTCCAGGCTTGAAAGTATTTGGGTCCCAAAACAAAGCCAAGGCAGTAGGTATCATACATCCCATGTAATTTCCAATTCCACAGTGAAAATCTCCGTGGTTTCTCTGGCATGGGGTGGAGGAGGAGGGTTAAAATGAAGGCGGTGCTAAAGAAGGTGGGGAGGGATTTGGTGATTTCTCGGGCTGTTTTTGTAACGTGCACTCTCCTCATTTCTAAAAATCCACAGATGAGGCTAGTAAACAGACTGCAGTAAGTGTGCACATTCTAATGTACGCCTCAAAATAAGTCGCTTTTTTTTCAGGGCTACCCCACCCATCCTTGCCTTTATCTGAAATCAAATCTAGAAACTGTTTAAGGCTGAGATAGTCATAAGGATCTTGAATAAATTATTCACAGACTCTGGGCTTTAATTCCTCATTTCTAAAATCAGAGAGAGAACTTGAAGATAGGGTATGTTTAATTTAAAGTTTATGATTCTTAGGAGCTACAAAAACAGCTATACTAGTAAATTACTTTTGAATCTGTAAAACTCCTTTCCAATTCACAATTCAGAGTTCATCTCTTGCACCTGAGCACAGTGGCAACCCTTCCACAGCCCTGAAATGGAGTTGCTATGGAGAGTGCACTGGAAATCATCCATGATGCTATGCCTGTCACTTCCCTGGTCTTGGCACAAAGTGCTTGCAAACTCACGGGTGCATAACAGATCTGCTGTTGTAGAGAATGCCAAGAACAGAGCCCATACATGATTTGGCCACCTGTTCTAACTGCACCAGGTGTCGTGTGACTTCTACCATACCGCATTCTATGCTACCCCAACCTCTTGGGTTATCCTCTCTCTAGTGTTAATCCTCTCTCTAGTGTACTGATAGAGCAAGAAGACCAGCTGTCTGTCATCCTTTAAGAACATGCACCACTGGGGATGTATCTCGGTAGCAGAATGCTTGCCCAGCATGCATGAGGTTCTGGCTTAAATCCCCAGCTCTTCTAAAAAGGAAAAAATATGGGCTCCATCAGAGAGGCTATAGTTTACAATCTATTATGTACTTTACAAGGAAGTAGAGGAAAAGAATTTAAGGATTCCAATCCCTCAATGATAAACGATTAATGAAATTAAAATCCCAATTGCCCTAATTTGTTCATTATTCCCTGTGTATATGAACTGAATTATTACATCATGCTCATAAGTATATAAATTTTTTAAAATATTTGTACAAATGGGGAAAATGTATGGTTTTTTTGTTTGTTTGTTTTCTTTATCCTGCTGGGGATAGAATCCTGAGCCTCAGGCAAGTTAGGCAAATGCTCTACCACTATACTATGCATCAAAGTACTTTGTCATGTGTAATGAAAGACACCCATGCTCTGGACTTACCCACAATCCCAGTACATACACGTAAATGTGCCAATTTTCAATAGCTGAGCATTCTAAATAAACTAATGTATAAAATACATAAATAAATGTATATATTGCATATGTGCTTTTCTGGTGTTGCTGCAAAAACACAGCTCTCACCTCACAGGAATGAGATAGTTTATTCTGGAATCATGCTGAGTGATTATGGCTCAGGTTGCTCTAAATTCCATGTTCCAATGTTTTATCAATTTTACAAAGTTTTATAGTCATACACCAAAGTCATAAGTCAAGGAACTCTTTAAATACATTGGTGGAAAAATAAAGTAGGCCAGTTACAGCAAAGCAGAGAACTCTTTTATTGGCCTCAGATACTATCTGACAGCATTCATAGCCCTTTGGTTGGTTAGAAACTGCAGGTCTGTTGGAACCTTTCAGAGGATTTACCTAATGTTCCCAAAGATGTTAGGTCATGTATGGAGGAAGACAGTTAAGGGCCATTAAGAGGGTCAAACATGCCTCAAGATAACTGCCTCTAGACTTGCAACATTACAACCTCTCATCACTGAAGTTCTCTTTTTTATTAATTAATTTTATGTATATGAGTGCTCTATCTGCATGTACACCTTTACACAAGAAAAGGGCTTCAGAACTCACTATAGATGGTTGTGAGCCACCATGTGGATGTTGGGAATTGAACTCAGGACCTCTGGAAGCACAGCCAATGCTCCTAACCACTGAGTCATCTCTCTTGCCCCAACACTGGGATTCTAAATAGCCAGTCATCCTCATGAAGGTGGAAACTCATTCACACTAAGGGTGCTAAAGAAACTGTACTTCTCAAGAATGTATTTGCAAAATCACTGAAGATAGAACTTGTCTTTGAAACTTAACTTCCTTCTCTCCTCCCTCTTCTGTAAATTCAGGGGATCTTAGAGCGTCTAAATGCTGGAGAAGTTGTGATCGGAGATGGAGGATTTGTCTTTGCACTGGAAAAGAGGGGCTATGTAAAGGCTGGACCGTGGACCCCGGAAGCTGCCGTGGAGCACCCTGAGGCAGGTCAGTGCATGCTCCTTTTAAACTCTGATAATGTGTGCTGTGTTGAATGAACTGCGAGAGCCAACCATGAGACGTGATGCTTGCAATGTGCTCCATACTTGTTATTGACCCTGGGCACTGCCACCTATCAGTTCAGAGTCACACGCTGCAAAGCACAATGGCTGTCCCTGCTTCTGTCAGCGACCACCACCTGGCTCCTGCCCTTCTCTTGAGATGAGTCTAGAACTTGCATTATCTCTTTCTTTGCCTCTCTCTCCCTGTGTTCAGTGTTCATACAGACAATCCACTCAGCAGCTTGGTAATGCCTGGGTCTCCTCTCCAGTGAATATTCCCTTTGTCATACCTCAGCCACCCACCCCCAAATTTGCCATTACTGACAACAAGCCCCCTTTGACCATCAGCTCTTTTCTTCTTCATTCCCCCATTCCATCAAGACCCTCCATCTTTTGCTCCAACAGGCTTAGCTTCTGATCATTGTCCTCCATGTGTCTGTCCTTCTCTTACACATCTTAGGATCCACCGTACCACATCGTGTCCCTCCATTGTGTATTTGATGACTTGGCTCAGTTCACACAACTGCAGCCCAGGCCTGTTTGCAGTCAACTGTCTACCTGTCCATATCCACCCCATGTGCCTTATTCCCACTTTGCTTTTTTAAACCACCAATCCATAGTGATCAGGAAGGAACAATTGCTGTCTCCCAAGGCAGAGGTCTCTGCAGATTCTCAAGAGGGAAGCAATTGTCTTTAAAAGGGAGGGAGGGGGATTGGACAAATGCTTCCTCCGTTGTAGTTGCACTTTCTCATGAGGACCCAACTAGCTCTTAGAACTCAAATTAACCTGCTTCTATTAATCTATGTTCCGCCACATGGCTGGGTTACCTCTCCTCTATAATGTATACCTGGTATGTTTTGAGTCTTGCTGGCATCTGCCCCCCTCTCTTCTTCCCTGAGTTCTCTCTCTTTCCAGGAATCCCACCTAATCTCTCCTGCCTAGCTATTAGCCATTCAGCTCTTCATTACAGCAATACATCTTCACATGGTGTACAAATTCCTACAACACTCAGTTGGTAAAGTGTTTGCCCCTCAAGCACAAGGACCTGAATTCCAGCCTCCCCCCCAACATCACATAAAATAGCTGGGCATCTATAATCTAAACACTGGGGAGGCAGAGATGGAGGATCCCTGGGGCTTCCTAGCAAATCAGTGGACTTCAGGTACACTGAGAGACCCTATGTCAAAAAGTTAGGTAAAAAGCAATTAAGAAAGACACCCATTATCAACTTCTGGAACACACACACAGACAAATGGACTATTTCTCTGCTGCAGAGCATCCTGGGAGGGATCTGGATTCTCAGAGTTCTTGGATGAATCTACTCATATGTTATCACCCCTGTCTTGAGGTCCCATTTCTCTCTTATCAGTGCCCAGACTTTAGCATAGCAGGCCTGTCTGGTTGATGCTCAGGCCTTCAGGAGCTCACCTTCTGGGTAACTTTGTCTAGGGCCAGACGGTTGCTCTTTCTGCTCCCTCAACACAGGAGATGAGCCTCTTTCATTGTCTCCCTCTAGTTTGTTAGTGGTACTCAACAGTAGATAGAACATGGTCCCAAACCACTCATCCATCTGGGAAAGTGTCCCCTTTAATGCCCTCCCTTTTCAGGGGCAGCCACAACCAGTGAACATTTTAACAGTTGCTCTGAAAGCCTGCCAGGAGCTATCAGTGATAGAGTACTTAATCCTGGAGGGCAGGGCAGGGATGCTCATTATTGGCTTGAGGAAACTACTAGAAAACATTTTGAAGGTGGAGCTCCTTCAGGCCAGCACCCCTGAAACTGGAAAAAAACAAAAAAACAAAAACAGAAAGAAAGCCAAAAGAAACTGCTCATTTTCTGTGTGGGTCAGCTGTGTCTTTTTATATTTATTATTATTATTAATTCTATTGTTCTATTATTACTTCGAGCTGGTTTTTGGTGTGACAAACATGTTCTATGGTTTATTCTTCTGGGAGATGCAGCTTTTCAAGAATGAGTGGAAACTCCATGACTGATTCATTTGGTCTAATTCCTTCTGCCACAAACTGAAATCCCATATGGTGTCTGCCTCTGCCTGCACCCTGACTGTGGCAGGGTCAGAAAAGACAGATCCATAACACATCCTTCCTGGGACCATTCTGTAAGAATGGTGGCTGTGTTTGCCTTTGGGGGAAGGTAAAAAATATTTAAAACATTGATGCTGAGGACTGGAGTGTAGATAAGTATTAGAAGAATACTTGCCTGATGTACAGGAAGGCCTGGGCTCAATCCTTAGCACTGTTTGAAAACGCAAAGAAAAAAATTCTCTTCCTCTGAATGATCAGCTGCATGCATATTTTATGCAAATAAAATTACCTATCTACAGGTGATTTTTGTTGTTGTTAAGTTTGACTGAGTGGTAGCTAGAATTGACCAAGGCCCTGAAGTTTTTTGCAAGCTGCACTTGATCTGAAACATTTTATATAAGTGGAGCAAGGCCCGAATTTTCAGTGCTGGAGGCAGAATGAGAAAGAAAAGGCTGTATTATGTATGGCACCATGATCCTATGCAAACCACACAGGGAGCAGATGTGGGCCCTGCATTCTAGAATGTGAGAGTTTCAGAAAGTTGCTTCTAGGATGCATATGCTGCATGCTATGCAATATTCTCATCAGGCCCTACAGCAGCCCCCTTAACCAAATGCATTGTGGTACCTCCTTCCCCTCATTATTGGGGATTGAACTTAGGGCCTCAGACACGCTAGGCTTGTGCTTTAGCACTGAGTTACCTCTCCAGCCCAGCATTAGGTTTATTTTGTTTATTTTTGAGACAGAGTGACACTAAGCTCAGCCTCCAGTGCTGGGATGATGGAGCAAAGTACACCCAAGCCTTGTTACTTTAAACATCACTGTGTGTGACTGTTGACACTAACGCTTCCATGTTAGTTCAGACCACACTTTGTTCCCAAGTGATATTTCTGCCAACTTAATAATCAATGGAGAACAGTCTTTGACTTTGTAGAATAGTGGTTCCCTGACTGTGGGTCATGACCCCCTTGGGGTCTAATGACCCTTTCACAAAGGTCACCTAAGATCATTAAAAAAATAGATATTTTACATTATGATTCATAACAGTAGCAAAATTACTATTATGAAGTAGCAGTGAAAATAATTTGGGGGTCACTGCAATCGGAGGAACTGTATTAACGTGTGGCAATATTAAGAAGGTTGAGAACCACTGTTGTAGAATGTGCTTTGGAATTTCAAAAACTCAGTGCTGGAGAGATGGCTTAGAGATTAAGAGCATTGGCTGCTCTTCTAGAGATCCTGAGTTCAATTCCCAGCAAACACATGGTGGCTGACAAGCGTCAATAATAAGATCTGGTCCCCTTTTCTGACCTATAGGCATGCATACATGCAGGTACATAATTGATAAATGAGCCTAAAACAAAACAAATTTCAAAACCTTGGATTTCTCAGCTGGGCATGGCAGTGCATGCCTTTCATCCCAGCCCTCGGGAGGCAGGGACAGGTGGATTGTATAGTGACACCCTGGAGGGGGAGGGGCATGAAGAAACAAATTGCTTCAAGGCAATGAGATTGTCTTCAGTTATTTGCCCCTGGAAAAAATCTATAAAAACAGACTTCCTGTATGTAGTATTTCCTGTATATAGATTGTACTTCCTGTGTATAGAATGTACATGTACACAAACAGGTCACATCTTCCAGGAGGTTTTCATGGGCTTTCTAGAAATCAACTGATGGGCCAAGTTGGTAGTCTTTCTGATTAAAATATCATGTCATCCAAGAGCCTGGGGTCTCAGTCTGTACTCCTAGACGCCTATAAAAACCCTCCCCCAACCCCAGCAGCTGGGCATTCGTTTGATATGCAGGGGTTCCCCTATGTGATGTTTTTATTTGATTTCAGCGCTGATTAAAATGAGCTTTACAGCTCAGGTGTGTGTTCAAGCCCTTTCCTACTGAGAACTAAAGTTTCCATGATTAAAAGAGAGGAAAATCACCCAAGGCTTCAAGCTTGGGTGGCTGTTTTCTAAAATACAGATGCTTTTTTCTCACTTGTTCATCCACTCAAAAGCAGAAAAGCCTGGATTTCTGCTTTCAAGACACTCTACTGAAGCATGGGTGCAATGGCAGCCTTAGCCTTCTTCTCCAGTCTCCCAGCTAATCCCCCATCTCTGACACAGCTGCCCTCATCTGTGTTTTATAGGCCTCTGACATTTAAAAACACATTCCAGGCTTTGGCAGGGCTGCTGGTTCCTTTCTTTGCCTGGCTAACTCCAAGGACAAAAACAAACACTAAGTTTCTCAAGAACCAACCAGGGAACCTTCAAAAGGATAAAAATGAAAGACAAAATAGTGCCCAAATCCCATCTTAACTGAGCTAGAGTATCTGTGGGTTTGACCCCCCCCCAACCCATTATTTTTAAGAAGCATGTAGGGGACCTGGTGAGCACCATAGGTTTAGAGATAATACTTTTGAGCCAAGGACAGCCCTTTAAATTGAATATAGGTGACTACATGGGAAACAGTTTCCACATTTGTCTTCAGCCATGAAAGTGTTTCCACTTACCATCCATCCAAGGGCTAATGGTTGAGGGCAGTGCTTCAATCCTCATTTTATTGAGTACTCCTCTCTCTCTCTCTCTCTCTCTCTCTCTCTCTCTCTCTCTCTTTCACACACACACACACACACACACACACACACACACACACATTTTCAGACAGGGTTTCTCTATTTAGCCTGGCTGTCCTGTAACTCTAGCTATAGACCAGGCTGGCCTTGAACTCACAGAGATCCTATGCCTCCAGAGTGCTAGGATTAAAGGTATGTGCCACCACCGCCTGACTGAGGACTCATATCTCATAAGGAGGAGGCAAAGTGAACCCTCAAAAGGGGGAAAGTCTTTTTAAATCTCAAAACCAGGCCCCCTTGATAGGCTTCCTCCAACAAGGCCACACTTCCATCCTTCCTAAGTAGTTCCACCAACTGGAGACCAAACATTCAAACCTATGAGCCTATGGGGTCTTTCTCAATCAAGCCACCCCAAGACCTTTTCTCAAAAAGAAGCAAACAGGAACTCAAAATTATTCTTCAAAAAACACTGGGCTAATCTCATGTACCCCGAGGTCCAGAGCATAATCTTTGGGGCATCAAGCTAGTTGGCCATTTGTTCTCTGTCCCTGTTCAACTGTATGTCCTGCTGCTTCTCCAACAGCTCTTCCTGGTTGGTGTAGACTTCCTTCATTGCCCCAAAGACCAAACCTGATCCTACTTTGTGTTTGCTCAGGCTGCTCCTACTACAGGAACTTCCCTTCCCTACCTCCACCCAGCAAGAACCTACAGCCCCAGTGACTTCTTTTCCCACGGTACACAGCAGCTCCCACAGAGCCCTTCCACACACTGCCTCGGTCAGGTATCCTTGAACAGATCGTCAGAGTTCCCAAGGACAAGACAGTAGATTGTTCTCCTCCTATAGATTGGTGCCTTCCACAAAAAAAGATCAATGAATAAAGAACAAGTTGACAATGAGCAAACTAAACCAAGAACACAGGGGCAAATGCAGAGCCATGAGCCCCGCCCCTCTCTAACCATCCAACTTTGAGAGAGGTTCCCGAAGACCCAGAATTCCCCTTTCCTATGCCCAGATGTGCGAATGCCAAGTTTTGATGTCCGTTTACCTGAGGGCCTCTAGAAAGCGATAGGGTGAAATCACAGCTTTGCCTATGCTTTCTCCCAGTTCGCCAGCTTCACAGGGAGTTCCTCAGAGCTGGGGCGAACGTCATGCAGACCTTCACGTTCTACGCCAGTGAAGACAAGCTGGAGAACCGAGGGAACTACGTGGCAGAGAAGATATCTGTGAGTACGGCCCACCACGGCCACTGCCTGTGAAGGGCATCAGAGACACTCTGCTGCACAAGTTCCCACAGAGAAAAGCCAGAGTTTTCTTCTCTTATCCAAAATAAGAGACGTGACTCACACTCTCAGGACTGAGTTGCACTCTTCAAGATTAACTGGAAAGTTTTTATGAAGCAGACTGAAGACTGCTCAACAATGTGTGGTCTCCTACATTGCTAAACAAAGTGGCGTCCTTACAAGTCCATACATTTCCCCCACTTTTTTGAGAGGAGCTCTTATTATGAAGCCAGGCTGACCTGGAACCCATAGAGATCTGCTTGCCTCTGCCTCCCAAATATTGGGATCAAAGGTGTGCCAGAATTGCCAAATTTCTTGCCCATCAAGGTTAAGATTTTGTCATATCTAAATTGAATTGGGGGTTCTAAATTTCCAACAGTCTAAATGATCTGTGGTACTGGGTGTCCTGGGTTTTTAATTTTTGTTGTTTTTTGTTTTTTTGGGTTTTTTGTTGTTGTTGTTGTTTTGTTTTGTTTTTGTTTTGTTTTGGATGGTGGTTGGTTTGTTTTGCTTTGTTTTTTAAGGATAAAGCAAAGTGGGATTTTGTGGTTGTCTGCAGTGTGAGGGGAGGAACCCAGTACCTCAAATACGCCAGTCAAGAGGCCTGCCCATAACTTACACCCCAGATCAGGTGGCCCCACTAGAGACCAAAGTGAGAGGGTCACTTGAACCCAGGAATTGAAGGTGACAGGGTGAGTCTATCTTAGCACAAAGCAAGCTGGCCCTAGCTATGTATGCCTGTGATCCAGCACTTGGGGGATGAAGGCAGTGGTTATCAGAAGTTCTAGGACAGCCTGGGCTAATGAGACTGAATTTCAAAAAACCCAAACAGAAATGGGCCCAAAAAACCCAAACAGAAATCCTCCAGGCCAACTCAATGTTATATGTCTAAATGATGAGAATTTACCTTACTACGTATTATTTATTGTGTGAGAAATACATAGTCGTCACAGATTTGGTCATCATCCTAATTGAATTTCAGTCTTATTAATCATAAACCCTATTGACCATTGTCATCCCCACAATAATTTTCTAAGTATTGATCTAAGTGCAGGTTAGGTATTAGAAAATTCTACATTAGTCATTTTCATGTAAAAACTGCTAATCCTCTTATAGATTTTTGACAAAGAGCGATAGCCCAGATATTACCACTGCATCCATTGTTGTTTTCATGATTATTAATGTAGGTTTAAACTGCTGGATTCAATAAACCATTGATCTATATAACCCTTGTTTTCTGGAATAAAAACAATGATTTGAAGAATAAAATTGAAAGATGGGCGGGTAACTAATAATTTTTTTTCAGTTTCGCATGTAAATTTAGATGTGTCCTCCCCTTACCCACTTTAGGGGCAGAAGGTCAATGAAGCTGCCTGTGACATTGCACGGCAGGTGGCTGATGAAGGAGATGCTTTGGTTGCAGGAGGTGTGAGCCAAACACCTTCATACCTTAGCTGCAAGAGTGAGACAGAAGTCAAAAAGATATTTCAGCAACAGCTGGAGGTCTTCATGAAGAAGAATGTGGACTTCCTCATTGCAGAGGTAAGCAAGGACAATCCACGACCAGATGAAACGCCTTTCTCTAGCCTTCTGCCCTCCCTGTGTGCCATTCAAATCTCAGGAAGGAGAATAGCATTTAGCTTCCGAGATATTGTCCCACCTCAGACTTCTGCTGGTGTTGACTCAATTCATCTAATACAGTAGTTTTCAAACCTTTTTCTTGGACTCACACTAAGAAACTGTCACTCCATTCCATTCTGTGTTAAAAAATGCCTAGCAAGTGCGTTATCATCAGATGGTTCCTCAAGTAACAACAGAGTCGTATTCTCATTGTTTTGTGGGAAACATGGTTAAAATGTTCTGCCTTCACTGATTTCAGTATTTTGAACACGTGGAAGAGGCTGTGTGGGCAGTGGAAGCATTAAAAGCATCTGGCAAACCTATAGCAGCTTCCATGTGCATTGGGCCTGAAGGAGACCTGCATGGAGTGTCACCAGGAGAGTGTGCAGTGCGCCTGGTGAAAGCAGGTAACGACAGATCTCCATCCATTTGTCATTCCCAAAGAAAATGCACACTGTTCCGGGAATCAATATATACTGTGGTATGTGCCAAGGAAATACACAGAAAAGCCTCAATTTTACCGTGTGTACATGTGGAGGGGCATACATGTTCGTGTGTGTGTGTGTGTGTGTGTGTGTGTGTGTGTGTTCATGGCATGTATGTGCACATGCAGAGGCCCAGGGTCAATGCTGTGTGTCCTCCTCTATTACTCTTCAGCTTATTTCTTAAGACAGGGTCTCTCACTGACCCTAGAGCTAGATTAGCTAGGTTAGCTAGACTGGCTTGGCCACTGAGCACCTGGAAAGCACTCACTTTGACCACAACTTTGTGGTTGCACTACTATGCACAGCTTTTTATGTGGGTGCTGGGGATCCAAACTTAGGACCCACTGAGCCATCTCCCCAACACATGAATCTATGGTTTTAAAGAGCAGTAAAATTTCAGTTTTTTTAATCCCCAAACCACAAATGCATGGCAGCCTCTTGAAAGAGGCAGCCAGAATTGTGTTTTATGTAAAATGTGTCTCAAGTCGAGAATCTTTAAACATTAGTAACCTCAAAGTTGGTTGTCTCTTTGCCAAAGTTTTTCCTTTCTCGCAGTGGCTAGCTTGCTTTGCTTCGTGTAATTGGTATAATAAATCAAAAGAAACTTTGATATGAAATACTGACCACCTAATAAATCTTTTTATCCAACTGCTGTTCCTAACATTGGGTTTCATTTCAATTAGGGGAAACTCACGGGCTGTTTTCTAAACTGTCGAATTTTCAATCCAAGTTGTAACTCAGTGTCAGGGGGAGAGCTAACCCACCCACTCTCAACTAGAGACACTTCGGTGACTTGTTTAATTTGTGATTCTCATCCACTGCATGAGTTTTCATAAAAACCTTTTTCAGACTTGCCGTTAACAGTAACAAATATTTATATTTGGGAAGGAAATTGTATAATCCTATTTTTTATGGGAAATGTAAAATGAGGAAGGTGTAAGTTAACTGTCTTCAAGAGGATCAAAGAGGACTCCTTCACTTGCATTGGTAATTGGCAGGCACGCTGGGTCTGCAGCCAACCCTATCCCATCATTCTGCTGGTCTTTCGAAACTGTACCATGTGTAGTCTTCACAGGTTAACATCGCTCATTTCATTCATCTGTTTAAAGTCTGGCCTCCTCACTGAGCGCTCTGTGGCTAGAACAGTGCCTGTCACATTATGGATGTTTAATAACCCTTATCTGACAAACCCAGCTCAGCTTCCAATGGTTAGCTCCAATTTTATCTCCATGTGTGTGATATGATCATTTCTGCCCTTAAAGCATGCCACTTTCTAGTTATACCACTCATTTGGAATATCTCCAGTTGGCATTTTTTTTCCAATCTGTGAAAATGTTGGTAGGTTAGATGGACTTAGAATATGCCATGCTCAACCTAGCTGTGCGTGGATCTCTACTGTGGACTGAGCAGAATCTTTGACACATCTTTTAGCCTGTGAGTATCCAAGAAGGAAATAGGATGAATAGCCATTACCTATAAGTTTAATTCATCATTAAATTTGTTGTCCAAATCTTGGGAAGTCCTGAGCTAAAATATGAAGTCTGTGATGTCAGACCATACCATATTTATATTTCCTCTTACAAGGAACCTTACATCTAGCAGGTAATCTAATAAATAGCTAATATATTTAATTAGTTAATTAATTAATCGGTATAGTAAAATTAAAGAAGCTCCATGTTTAAATACTCCATGTTTAAAGTCAAAGTAAAAAGGTCAATGTCTAGGTGAGAATGGGTGTGGCACCTGTAACCCCAGTGCCAGGGAGGCTGAGGCAGGAGGATTGCTTAGAGTTTGAGACCAGCCTGGGCTATAGAGTGAGACTTCGTCTCAGAAAAACTCCTAGTAAAGATGCTAGATGTAGGATGGCTCCCTCTAAACTGAACTTGTCAGTTAGTAGGCTGGGTGGCCAGCAAGCTCCTGTCTGGTATGGGCCTGTCCCCAGTGCAGTACTTATACATCTATGCCAGTGGTTTGGTGGGCACTGGATTTGAACTCAGCTCCTCTTGCTTTCACAGCAGATGCTCCCCATGCTGTCTCCTCCTACCCCTTACCAGACATTTTTAAGTTCAAAAAAGAAGAAAGAGAAGCTCCATTGGGAATTCCTCTTATTTTGAGAGGCTAGGACAGGAGTATGCTGTCCCTTCTAATCTTTTGGATGAGGAAATTTCCAAAATCATACCTAAAGATTGCCACAATTAGTCACCCTGGGCCCAGACACAGGACATAATGACTATAAGCTTTCTTTCTTTTCTTTCTTTCTTTCTTTCTTTTTAAACCAGACATCTAAAATGTACTTTGTCTCATTAAATCAAATCACATAACAGATTTCAGAAGAACACGTTCAGGTGACAGTTCCGCGTAGCTTCCGATCTGACAGGCTGACATGCAAATGAGAACTTTGTGCACAAGAGTGATAGGTGTTAACCAGAGTAGTCACCTCTAGTCAAGAGAGGGTTCTGATTGTTTTTTCTAAACCACTAATCCTAGACACAAACCTCTTTTTCAAAAATAGAATTTAAAACAAACAAACAAACAAAAGTTTCCCCTAAATGACATTCTGCTACTGTACCCAAGAACCCTTTGTGAATTTATTAACCATGCCTGGTGAGAGGGCACATTCATTCTGGCTTCAGATGACCATCATGATGGCAAACTTGGGAGCAGTCCAGCAGCTGGGAGTGTGGAGAAATTATTGTGTTTGCCACATAATGTCAGGCACTGAGAAATTGAATGCTGAAATTTAAAGAAAAAAAAACCTACTCTAATAATGATAAAGAAAAAAAAAAAAAAAGAAAAAAGATGGACAGCCCCCAGTGTACCTAAGTCACACTTCAAATACACGGACTCTTCTAAGTGTTTCTCAGAAAACACTTCCTGGCTTGCAGCAAGGGCTCCCGCTCCCAGGTGACATAGGTCAGTGTGAAGTGGAGACCAAATGCCGTCCTTCAATCTGTTGCTGGGTACGAGCTCCCTACTGGAGCCAGGAGCATGGAACCCTCCAGAACCCACTGTCTCCCCTCAAGCTGATGAGCTCCTGTCCCTTCCAGGCGCCTCCATCATAGGTGTGAACTGCCACTTCGACCCGGCCACCAGCTTACACACTGTGAAGCTCATGAAGGAGGGTTTGGAACGCGCTCGGCTGAAAGCGTACCTGATGAGCCAGCCCTTGGCCTACCACACCCCTGACTGTGGCAAGCAGGGGTTTATCGATCTCCCCGAGTTCCCCTTTGGTGAGTCACACGTTTTGTTTTTTTTTTTTTTTTGTTTTTTTTTTGTTTTTTTTGTTTTTGTTTTTTTTTTTTTATAAATTGTCTCACTATCTTTGCTTGAGAAATTGCAAATGAATTTATATAGCCAGAGAGCTTTTGTCATGGGAGAGAAACGGGTGTCTTGTCATCTGTTGCCCCTAGTTTTGTCCCTGCGGCCAAAGCTCCCTTCGCATTAGGCAATGGAAGGGCAAATAGGACCTCTAAGATACACAACAACCATGAACTAACGTGTGAAAGCAGCAGCTGTGCCTTGGAGTTGATGAAAAGGCTGTCCTCTGGGGTGGGGGTGGGGGGGTCTGTAGGGAGCACGTCCTGATTCTAGCTCGGTCGCCGAGGTGTGTGACCTTAGGAAACAGCCTTTCATCACTGGGTTTTAGTTTTTAATCACAAAAATAAGATGAAATTACTTACTTTCAAAGCCCCATCCCCTCTTTTAAAACTTACATTAATTGTGGGAGGGGAGCATCAGGTACCCTACCCTCTCACTTTCCACCTCTTTTAAAAGATTTGCTTCTAATTATGTGTGCACATGTGTGTACCTGTGTGTGGGTATGTGCACACGTGACCTGCATGCTCCAGCAGAGACCAGATCTGGAACTGGCGTTGTAGGTGGCTTTTGGGAACCACCGACGTGGGCCCAGCCCCCCCCCCCCACGTTCGAACAGCAAGTGCTCTTACTCACCTAGAGGCCTCCCCAGCCCTCTTACCTTATTTTTTATTTCTTCATTTATTTGTTTGTTTATTTATTTTGGTTATTTGAGACAGGGTTTCTCTGTGTAACAGCCCTGGCTGTCCTGAACTCACTCTGTAGACCAGGCTGACCTCAAACTCACAGAGATCTGCCTGCCTCTTGTATCCTGAGTGCTGGGATCGAAGGCCACCTCTGCCCTGCTCTCTCTCTCTCTCTCTCTCTCTCTCTCTCTCTCTCTCTCTCTCTCTCTCTCTCTAGAAAGAACTAAAATATACTATCATTTGTTCCAGGATTGGAACCCAGAGTTGCCACCAGATGGGATATTCAAAAATACGCCAGAGAGGCCTACAACCTGGGGGTCAGGTTCATTGGCGGCTGCTGTGGATTTGAGCCCTACCACATCAGGGCAATTGCAGAGGAGCTGGCCCCAGAAAGGGGATTTTTGCCTCCGGCTTCAGAGAAACATGGCAGCTGGGGAAGTGGTCTGGACATGCACACCAAACCCTGGATCAGAGCCAGGTCAGTCCCTCTCAATCCCCACTGCTTCTCCTATGTTGGAATGAGGTCATTAAAACACCCTTCCCATTTCCTGTACAACCAGGCTGGGCCTCCTCCCCACAGTCCCTCACAGAGCTGCTCTTAAAGCATCTTCCCAGGTGATGTAAGGAGAAGGCTTCAAGACTGATTGTACTTTAAATAGCGCGCAAGTGTGAGCCTGTGCTCCGGAAAAGCACCACCCATGTGGTGTCCACTGATTTAAAGAGATGAAGCTGGGTGTGGTGGTGCACGCCTTTATTTCCAACACTGGGAAAGCGGAGGCAGTCAGATCTCTGAATCTGAGGCCAGTCTAGACTCCAGAACAAATTCCCGGACATCCATGGCTACACAAAGAAACCATGTCTCAAAACACAAAGCAAACAAAAAAGAGTTGAATATCTCTTAGACCTGGGGCAGTTCAGTAGGAGGATGGTTTTGTAGTATGTATCAAGTTCTGAGCTGAAGCTCCAGCAGAATCTAGTATAGCTTTGTATTTATACTTTGTTTTAATGCCAGGTGTTTTGTGTCATGACTTTCAGAGGTGGGAATGAGGTGGTAAGATGGGCAGGGGCTTCCTCAGCCCTCACAGTGCTCTGAGGAAATGAGCCTAAAACTGGCACAGGGCTGGCTGGACACCAGCAATGCTGTCGAACAGGAACCTGTGAGTCTAACAGGGAGGAACAGCTAAGAAAACCAACCCTTGGCATAGTGGTGCACACTTGTAATCCCAGCATGTAGGAGGTAGAGAGGAGAAAACAAGGAATTCAAGGCCAGCCTCAGCTACATAGTGAGCTGGGGTCCAACATGCTCTCCATGGGTCCCAGACTTAGAAGACAGGAACAGCAACAGGGGAAAGATGAAGTCATTGCACTACACTGGGACGGCTTAGATTAGAAGGGAACAGCCGTCTCAGCCAGCGAGGATGAGGTCAGAGAAGAGGGGCTCTAGAGAGCTGGATTTTGTGAGCAGGATCCCACCAGGTAGAAAAGGAGAGAGGAGCTCCAGGCCAAAGGATTCAGGGTCTGCTCTACCGCTTTCAACAGACATGGATTCAACACAGGTACCAATCAGGTACCTCTGTGGGTGCAGAAGCAGCCCGGTCCCCAAAGAGTTAGCCTAAAAGACAGAGAAATAAAGAAGTTCAGAAGACACGGTGAGTTCAAGTACAGAAGAGATACACAGCAGCACGGGCTCTGAGCTAATGGTCCGCAGCAGCAAAAGGCAGAAGGGGGCAATGAAGGAGCCTGTGGAAGCTGCAGCCAGGGCTGAACTTTGAAGGATGAGTTTCATTGCCAGATGAAAGAGCAGCCTGATGGGAGGCACTGGGAGAGGGTGGGGTATTGAGATGGTCTGAGAGTGGAGACGAGTTTCACGGCAAGCAGACTCCAGGACCAGGATGGGTAGGTCCATTATCATCAGTGTGCCTTCTGGTGTGTGACCTCATCCCCAAGACTATAGGGAACCCAGGGCAAAGTTAGATGTGCAAATTCAATAGCCTTCCAGACTGTGTAGCTCCCTTCGAGACTGGCTGTCAGACATGATGAGGCCAGAAGCAGAAGGGGATCATGAATACAGAACAAAGAAGGATGGAGTCAGAATTCACTTACAGGGGCCAGCCTGCTTAAGTGTGGGTACAGGGCCAGAGTGATAGAAGGAAACAGAGGTGGGTGTGATCAAAGTTCACACAAGAGTGCTGTCATGAAACACATCATTTTGTACAATTAATCTATTCTAATAGAAGTTCTCTGTGTAGCCCTGGTTATCCTGGAACTCAATCTGTAGACCAGGCTGGCCTTGAACTCACAGAGATCCACCTGTCTCTGCCTCCTGAGTGCTTGGATTAAAGGCATGCAGCACCACTACCCAGCTTATGTATGTATGTATGTATGTATGTATGTATGTATATAGTGACCAGGACACAAGGACAGCAAGGTTGTATATACTGAATAGAAAATATCCTGATTCTAAATTTTAGGCTTTTCATCTCTATTCTTGTGTCTGAAAGAGATCTGAAGGTTGAAGGGGTGAAAATACCTTAGTCAGGACTAGTAAACTCGTGTTCATGATCTTGCTTTTAAAGACTAATTAAAGGTCTGGGTTGAACTGTGGATCCTGGTGTGTGCTTTGGGTGGATTATTGATTCTCGTGTGTGTTTTGTTTCTACAGGGCCAGAAAGGAATACTGGCAGAATCTCCGGATAGCCTCTGGCAGGCCATACAACCCTTCAATGTCCAAGCCAGATGCCTGGGGAGTGACCAAAGGAACCGCAGAGCTCATGCAACAGAAGGAAGCTACTACTGAGCAGCAGCTGAAAGAGCTCTTTGAAAAGCAAAAATTCAAATCCTCACAGTAGCCACAGGGCACCGATTGCAGGAGAATTCTACGTCTGGGCCACGATGTACACACAGAAGGAATAGGTGGCCGAAAGGCAATGCATGTGTCCATGCAGGCTTGGTGTTAGCTAGACAAAACAGAATCGCAAACAGCATTTCACAATTATAAAAGGATGCTCTAGGAGTTTACTAAAAGCAAAGAGAGAGAAAATCCACAGTAAATCCTAAACAGATTTCCTAAGTGCCTGCCATGAAACAGGCATCATTCCAGAAATCACTGTAGCAACGAGAAAGTCATTCACAGGTTAATCTCACTTCAGGTAGGAGGATAGGACATAGACCATCATATGACCATAGACCACTCAGGGACCATATCATAAATGATACAGCAACCTACTTTACCTAAGGTGCTACTAGCAGTAGGCCCTACGGGCTTTAGTGTATAACCTTTAGAAAGAAACAGTTTATGTAATAGCCCTCTAAAAATGATCCATTCTGGAATTTTCTGTTCTATCCCCCTCCATCACATTTAATTAATAAAAACATGCTGATTGAAAAACTTCAAGGCAATTTTTGTCAATTAATGGTTTTGATCATTGCTATGGAACATTTCAGATACTGGGCCCACTCAAGGTAAATGTATGGTGGAAAAACAGTAATATGAGACTGGTTATTAAACATTCAGATGACATAGTCCTGATCTGAGAATGCTAGCATTCTCTCCATTTCCACACTTACTTTGACCACTAACACATACATGCCTGCTGGGGGGGGGGCTGACAAGAATAGGTTGCTTTCTATACAGACATGGCTCAAAGATGGAACCCCCTGAAGGGCTTCAAGAGCCAGTAGGGCAGTGAGTCTATCACTTTGGTAGCTTAAAAAATAATAATAATCAAAAAAATGTGGTTAAGTGTGCAGAAGTCAGGGCTTTCTGTGGGAATAGAACTGATAGGATGAATCTATATTTATTAAAAGGGGGTTTTATTACAGTGGTTTATGGTTTATTACAGTGGCTTACAGTCTGTGGCCTGGCCAGTGTGACAATGTTGTTCACAAGGTTGGATATCTCAGCTGGTCTTCTGTACACATTGGTACCCCCAAAGAAATAGGTTCTACCAACAGAGGAATGGCTCAGATGAACTTGCCAGAGTGAGGGCAAGCAGGCAAAAAGCAGAAGAGCCTCCTTCCCTCATATCCATTTATATAGGGTTCTACAAGAAGGTACACCACATGTTTAGGGGGAGCCCTGCAACCTCAAATGACTCAGATTCAGGGTGGCTTTTCCCATTCCAAATAGTTCAACCAAGAAAAGTCCTCCACAGGTGTGCCCAGCTGCTTTGGTTTCAGCTGACTCCAGATGTGGTCAAGTGACAACTAAGATCCATCATTGAAATGGCTTGTGCCTTGAGTCCCAGCACTCAAGATGCTGAGGTAGAAGCAGGAGGTTTTCTGTGAGTTCAGTTCCAAGCCAGCTAGGGCTGCATAGTGAGAGCCTATCTCAAAAAAATAAGTAAATACTTTTCTAAGGCAGGGCTGTAGAGATGACTCAGTGATTAAGAGCACATACTGCTCTTGGAGAGACCAGTATTGGCGGAGGGGTGGGGGGGTGGGGGGTACAAGGCCATCCACTGGAGCATAAGTAGCCTATCAGGGGCCATATCCCTAAAGAAAACTTATTCTCCCACAGAAGTCATCAATTGCCAATAGGCTCCTTGACTAGGGGTGGGACCTCATGAGTCCCTCCTGCTTTCATGCTGGGATTTGGGGCTGGATTGATTGTGTATAAGTCTTACAGATGTGATTACAGCCACTATAAGGGAGTATGTGCCATTTCCTATTACACCCAGAAGATTCTGCCATGCTACCTTGTTTTATATCAACCTGATAGAATCTAGTTATTTAGGAAGAAGGAACCTCAATTGAGAAAATGCCCCCACCAGATTGGCTTATGAACAAACCTGAGAGATATTTTCTTAATTGATTATTGATGTGGAAGGACCCAGCCCATTGTGTGTACCAACCCTGGACAGGTGGTTCTGGCATATTTAAGAAAGAAAAGAGAGCAACCCGTATGCAGTGTTTCTCTATGGCTTCCCTATCTGGTCCTGCCTCTAGGTTCCTGCCAGACTTAAACCCTTTCTTTTCCAGATTTCTTTTTTCCCCTTTTTTTTATTTAAATTTGAAACAAGGTTGTTTTACTTGTCAATCCCGTTCCCTCCCGCTCTCATCCTTGGCTGTCACCCCAACCAAACCCAGCCCATACCTTTCTGCTCCCAAGGGAGAGTGAAGCCTTCCATGAAGAGTCTCAAAATCTGTCATATCATTTGGAGCAGGGCCTAGGCCCTCCCCCATGTGTCTAGGCTGAGAGAGTATCCCTTTATGTGGGATGGGCTCTCAAAGTCCATTCGAATACTAGGGAATACATATTGATCCATTACTAGAGGCCCCATAGACTGCCCAGTCCCCCAACTGACACCCACATTCAGGGGGTCTAGGTCTGTCCTAACTTGGTTTCCCAGCTATCAGACTGGGGCCCATGAGCTCCCCTTGTTCAGGTCAGCTGTCTCTGTGGTTTTCTCCAGCCTGGTCTTGGCCCCTTTGCTCATTACTCCTCCCTCTCTGCAACTGGATTCCAGGACTTTGGCTAATGTTTAGCTGTGGGTGTCTGCTTCTGCTTCTATCAACTACTAGATGAAGGCTCTAGAATGGCATATAAGGTAGTCATCAATCTCATTATCGTGGAAGGGCATTTAAGGTAGGCTCTCCACTATTGCTCAGATTGTTGGTTGGGGTCATCCTTGTAGGTCTCTGGACATTTCCCTAGTGCCAGATTTCTCTTTACACCTATAATGGCTCCCTCTCTTATGGTATCTCTTTTCTTTTTCTCCTCTACTCTTTCCCTGTCTCCATCTTCCTGCTCCCTCATGCCCACCTCTCCCCTCCTCTTCTCCCCTTCTCTTTCTCCCAACTCCAGATTTCTTTTGATCATGGTCTTTTACCACAGGGACGGAAATTCTAACTAAGACACACTGTTTCCTGGCAACAATCATCCACTATTTCTGGCTGTTAAAGTCTTTCCACGGCTCTTTTCTGATGACACCGGAGATGGGGTTGGGAGGGGGGGAGAGGGAGATAGCTGTGTTTCCTCGGGACTGAACACTCCACAGTCCAGTCAGAGGGTGACTTACTGGTTTCACAACATTTGTATCAGTTTGTTACTATTCTTCAACACTGTAACCCTTTTCAGCTAGTCAAAAGGACAGTGACGCCTCTCTTGCCCAGCATGCCACAGAGGATGGCCCTGCACCCAAGTAGGGCCTGGCAGCACTTGGTGTTCTCTGTAGCTTTGAGGAAGAACACACCGAGTTGAGGGGGAAGTGGTTGTAGGAGTATGGGGAGAAGTTGGAGCAGAGGGAACGGGGTGGATTTAATCAGAGCACACTATACACGAGCACGGGCTTTTTAAACAATGCAAAGGCAAGTGTGAGCACTGACACACACTGTCTTCATTACACTTGATTTGTGGCAGTTCTGTAATTTTAATCTCTGCACATCTATAAAAATATCGGCAATGTTTATTTCATGGGAATACTAGAATATTAAAAAAATAAAAAGATACTGTGTATGAAGGGAAAGAATTTTCTAGGAATTAATCCCCTGCTCCCAGAACACAGATCTAAACACACCTCTCAGAGGCCCTGCTTCCCTCATCCCTCCACCCCTCACCCCCTACCTCTCACCTCCCATCCCTCATCCCCACCCCTCACCTCTACCCCTCACCCCTCATCCCTTACCTCCCACCCTTCATCCCCCACCCCTCACCCTCCACCCCCTCCACCCCACTCCTGTTTTTCTTTGCTAGCTGCTATCTTCTGTTTCTCTCATAGACTCAGACTAAGTTCAGTATTTTTCCATCTTGGATGATAAAAACACTACCAGGCATACAGTTGTCTTACTCTGAAAATTGTATCACCCTTTAATATTCTTTCCAGAACTTTATTACTGCACAAAATATTATAGCCTTTCATCATTCTTATATCCTTTGATTAAAAAAACTCATCCGAAAGAACAACGATGTTGAAGCTGTTCTTGAACTGTATATCAACACTGTCTCCTAGTGGTAGGCGTCACCATTTGACTCGTTTTTTAAATTCAGCCCCTCCTCCAAGCACATATTGCTTCCAAAAAGGGAAGGCTCATTTAATGCCTAAGAATTTATTTGAGTTAAATAGATACTTCTTTGCAGTGAATACTTTTTTTTTTTTTTGAACCAGAGCCCAAGGTAGCTTAGACATCAAAGTCCAAACGCTCCCTTTTAAGGACAGAATTTCTAAGTCAGGATGCCCAGTCAGGCAGCGCTCCTGCTAGCTCAAGGAGGCCAAGAAGGATGGTGTAGTTAACTTAACCCCACAGGAGAGTGGAACCAGAACGTATGGTTCACGAAGCTAAGGAGACATCCCTAGCCCCAGGAAATGAATATCCCTGGAGTTATTCAGATTCGGGATAAACTGAATCAACTTTTCAGATTATGGTCTGGCATGTCCTCACACTTGTGCAAAACACACTTGCACGGGACAGCCAAGCAAATGCAGACCCCTAGGGGGACATGACAGCTGGACAGGAATAGACCGGAAACTTCAGTTCCCAATGTCTCCAGATGGGGGCAGCAGCTCGCCAGCAGGGAATACCTGAGAAGCCTGGCTTTGCTTTGAAGGGATGTTTCTTCTGCAAAGATTCATGTTACCTTGGCAGAAATCTGTTTCCTTTTTGTTTTGGTCACTTTTCTTTCCCCAGCCCTAAGACACGTGAATCTTTGAATAACATGCAGGACAACTAACCCAGCAAGAAAAGCCTTATATGTCTTCAACCAGATTCGCTAGAATTCTCCCCTGCTGCTAGCATGTTCACGTGCTTGTCAACATTACACACTGTTTCCCCAAACAGTTACCCGTTACTCAACAACATCCCTCAGCCAGTCTGGAACCTCCCACAATCTGCTTACCAGATCAACGACCCTGCACGTGAATAAAGAAGAAAAAAGTCAGTTTAAGGGAGGAAAATAGAAGAACCATGATAGTCGCTTCAGGAGTAAGCATCCACAGCCTCGTGTTAAAGGTTTATATTTCTCAGCATCTTCATAAAGAACATTCAGCATCTAAACCAAAACAAACAAACACCAAAGACATCCAAATGCAAGCATTTGTTACAAGCGCCAATAGGAAGTGCAGGACACCTAACAGCTGCAGCAAATGCTTCCCTTTTCAGAGCAGCTGGAGGAACTCTGCTGGCCCTGGGGAGGTGAAAAACTAAGGGGGATGGAAAGTGAGGGGACAGATGTCATCCCTTGTACTGCTGTGAGCTACAGAAATAGTGCCAAACTAGTCAAACACAGCAGAGAGAGAGAGCTCAACACATTGAGTATTCTGGGAAATCCCTATAATCCCAACGCTGAAGGAGGCTGAGCCGGAACTATCATGAGTTTGAGGCCAGCCTGGGCTACATAGGGAGACCATGTCTCAAAGCACAAAGAAGAGGGGGGAGGGGAAGGAATGATAGCGGAATGAGATGTACTCAGTTGTATTTGATTCTTATTTTAGCTTTAGAGTTTGCCATTAAATTTGATTAATTTATATGCCATTAAACAAACTCATGACAATTTTAATGAGGTATTTGATTTACTTTCAAATTTGTGAGTTTCCTGTGTTTGCGTTTCCCAAGACAGGTTTTCTCTGTAACCGCCCTGGCTATCCTGGAATTCACTTTGTAGACCAGGCTGGTCTCAAACAGGATCCACCTGCCTTAAAGTCCCATGCCACCATGCCCTTCGAAAATAAGTTTTCAAAGGAAATAGTTAGCTTGCTTTTAACAAAAATATATTTCCCCAAATTCCTAAAATATCTTTAGCAAACATCAGCTACATGCAAATTATTAATGTGCCATTTATAGAGTACATAAATGTGTGTTGTTTTGGAAGGGGTTCAGTTAGACTTACGTGGTCCCTTTCTGTGCTTATTTGGTCTAATTTACCACATGGCCTTGAAGGGAAGAAGCTGAAAAATCTGTTTAAAATAGCTCAAACCTTTCTCCAGCTCTCCCTGGCCCTTTTTCCAATTATTTGGACTTAATGAGATTTTTCTGTTCTTTGGAGAGGGTGACGTCACAAACATCTGAACCAGCTTGGTGGGACTCAGCCATTTCTCAAAAACACCAGGGCAGTGCAGCAGGGAAAAAAAAAAAAAAGTAGCAGATGCCATTAGGGTCAGGAGCTTAGGGCACCGGCTCCATCTTCGTTCCCGCCTTGCTGTGAGAGGTGCAATGTGTCCTCGCTCCTCTCCCGACTTCACTTCCTCTGCGAGATGATGAAGCTCAGACACAATTTTCTTCCTAATTTGATGATACCGGTAAATAGCAGCCTCAATCGATGTCAATATTTACTGAGTGCCACTTGGTGGTGTGTTTCCAGCAGATTTAATTGTTAATTAATTATTCCCTGGCTAAACAGACATCAGACTAAAATAACACTCACTGTTCAGGGGGGCAGGGCTGCCTTCTGAGTAGCCTTTGCCTGGTACTGCAAACTGAAACTATCACACACACAGACCCAGCACTGTTTCCTAAGGTTTGGGTCTGTGGCTTCTCAGAGTAGAGCTGTCTGTTTGCAGGGCTGGGAGCTCTTTGTAAGTTTACAGAAGCCATAGAAGTTTTGGAAACTGTCATGTGGATAATCCCTGTTTTAGAGTCCTGAGTCTTCCTGGGAAGGAACAGGACTGGCTTCTCACATTTTAGGAAGATGAAAGTTTGGGATTAAGAAATCTCAGAACTATCCCCTCATGAAACTCTTCTTAGCAGTGTGATCATTCCCATGTGATGAGATCTCAGCCTGGACTGTTCCCAAGGACGTGGGCACACATCAGTTCAGCCTGGAGACCTAAGCCAGGATCCCTGTCTGCGGCTCACACCCCTCCTCAGGGTTACCCAGACAGTGTGCCCGGACCTAGACCAGGTCCTATTTGATTTCCGCCTGCCACGGGTGACTTCCTCAAAATTCCTCCATCCTTCTCCAGGCGAGTGGCAGCTGTGCGCCTGAGAGAGGCACCCCCAAACCTGAACCTGATTCTGCATTTTATTTTTCACATCTGCCATCTGCACCTATTCAAGGTCCATTGAGAAGCCCTGGGAAGCACAGAGCCTTGGCTTCTTGGAAGGGACCCCAGGGACTGTGGTTTACATTAGCCCACAGATGTTCCCGTCACCAGGTCTGGTGGGGATGGGACGTCTAGTATGGGACTCTAATCTGGGATGGTTTCATGTCAGACACAATACAAGGTCAAGGTTCTGGGCCATGGGAGTTCTGCTAGCCCTTGCCTTGAGTGCTATGTGGGGACTGTATCTCTGTTCCACCCTATAGCGTTGCTTAGGGTGGTAACTCACCCCTCCAAAGAATCCCACTAACATCAGCCCCTTTTCTAGGAATAGTTGTGCCTTCCCCTCTGAGGTCACAGTGTCAACAGTCAGTGTCCCAAGGCTGATGTAAAGTCATTCGAGAAGCAGGGACATTCCTTGAGTGAATGAAACCGCTTTTCTACCTAGTCTCACCCAGACACCCTCTCTCCTAATAGAGGCGTGTGGCAGCTAAGAGTGCAGACAAAATCCAAGTTCAGAATTAAAGACAAGTTTAAGAGAAGTGTTCTCCCACACGTAGACTATAACATTATAACATTGCAAATGACAAGGGCTGGAGAGATGGCTTGGTGATTAAGAGCACTTGTTGCTCTTGCAAAGGATCAGAGTTCAGTTCCTAACATCCACAAGACAGCTCACAATTATCTGTAACTCCAGCTCCAGGGGATCCAACACCATCTTCTGGCTTCTGCAGGCAACACACACACACACACACACACACACACACACGGCAAACGTAGGTCTATTTTTATTATTTTAATTTATTATTTGTATTATATTACCATGGGATATACAAACAGAGTATTTGTGTGCAAAGACAAAGAGATCTCTCTGTTCCTCTTCCTCATCAGGATCCAGGTGGTTCTGCTGGACATACTCCATGGACACTGCTTGGCCAGCATCCTCGTATGAAGGATCAAGTCTCAACCCATTGTTCTAAATCTTCAGTCAGGTCCTGGAACCTCTTTACTCTCAGAGTCCCCCCCCCCCCCCCCCAGCTCGTTTCAATCTCAGGACTTTTGGCACTAGGGCTTCTCTGTCAGATGTATGTCGTTCTGCAGATTCCCGGGAGGTGCTGGCTGCCTGTCATTCAGACCTCAGATCAGATTCTTCCTTCTCCATGCCTACAGTGCTCCCGTATCTCAGTCCTCAACCAACTCACTTTGCCTAACTGCCTTGCTCATCCTTCCTCATGCTTGTTTGCCTATGGGGTCTCCTTGCCTTAAGCCCAGGGAGGACAAGGGCCTTATCCTGCTTACCTCCTCTGCTGGTTACTTTTCAGGTCACTGTGACCAAAGACACAGCACGCGTGTCTTAAGGGAGGGGGCATTTATCTGGCTCACAGTCCTAGTGTTAGCAGGGAAGACACAGGGGCGCACTTGGCCGAGTGTAGTGGAGTCTCATATCTCAGTGGATCAGGAGGAAGAGAGACGGGCACCGGAAGTAGATCCCACACTGAAGGCCCACCACCAGAGCTGCCTGCCACCGCTGTGTAGGCAGAGTGTCTCTAAGCTTCCACAACCTCCCCCAAACATCGCTGGGATGTGCATGTTTAAGTACAGGAGCCCGCTGGAAACACTCCACACCCAAAGCACAAGCCGCTGCAGCTCCAGAACCTAAGAAGGCCAGCATGTATGAGGGGCTCAACAACTCAACAACAGCGGTTGATGGTTATTTGGAAAATAATAATGCTTCTAAAAAGACATAGAAGTGGAGGCCTGTCAGTGTAGGGGTGAGGACCAGCATTCTATACCAGGGGGAAGCTTTTATTTAAAAAAAAAAAGGGGGGTAGGTCACTCATTATCTCCCTGGAGGTCCCAGCTTCAAAAGTTCTCATTTGTAGGTGACACGGGGGCTCATAATCTCACCTTTTGTAATTAAAAATGTTTCATAATAAAAATAACCTAACCAAAAAATAAAGGAACAAGTCTTAGGGCCCAGAAAGAAATCTAAATGTATGAAAGAGACCAGTTTAAAATTTAAAGTGCACTCATAATCACACGCAATCATTTCCCTCAACTCAGGTGGGAACTCCAACCAATGAGGCCAGCCAGCTTGTGATCCCAGCCCAAGTCCTAAGCCCCAAACAACCTACCCAGTACACTCCCTACAACATTTATGAAGGAATTTCCAGGGGTTTAGAGACCAAACCCCCAAAGATGCTGAAGCCTATTCCTCTTGCCCAGGCCCGTTCTTCCGTTTCCGGTCCATTTTGTGACAGACTGCTCCTTTCTCTATTTTCTCCCAAACTCCCCACAGAAAGTTCGGGTACAGCTCCTCCAGGTTCCAGCTGCAATGTCCAGCCCTCGCTCTCCCCACGCTTCTCCCTTGAGGCTTGTGCCTCCAACTGCCCACAGTCAGTTCCCTTGGTCCTTGCTCTTTCCAGTTCTTTCCCAGGCCTCTGCCCCCAATCCCTCTAGCGCAGTCAGTGAAGCCTAACCGCCCCGCTCTGTGATGGTCATCATCCTGGAAAATTAGAACCATCCCACACGGTCCTCCCCTGCCAGTTTACCTCACTGTCCCTTCCCGCCAAGCCACTCTTGAACCGGTCCTTTTCCATTCGAACAGTCCAGGCTGGGAGGCAGCCCTCAGCCTGCACACTCTATGGTATCTAGGGCCCCACCCTCACCATTTAGTCTTTTCCAATCCCCCATTCCCTTGGGAGCATCCCTGACTTAGGATGACTGGCCCGCCTTAGTCACACCATGTGCTCTGGAGATCCTGGAGGCGCCCCGGGTGAATCCAAGAGCAAAGTGGACAGCCCCTCCATGTCCTGCACACCCCGCCCCCTGAGTTCATAAGTGAATGCTTTCCTGAGGTTCACTTTTACTTCCTCTCTCTTCTCGGCCTCCACCTCGGAGCCACCCCACCCACAATGCACTTGGATTCCTACAAGAAAGGCCCAGAGCGGAAGGCAGGTCTTACCTAAGGAGCTGTCTGGTTTGGAATGTCAAGACTATCAGCAACCAACCAGCCCTACTGAGTGTTGGAGGAAGGACAAGAGCTATGCATCTAATACGCACTTGAAGTTTCCAAATGAATCAGGAGAAGGAATCTGCCTGGCATATGCGATCAGCTGTCCATTCCTAGTCTGATCAATTGTGACTAGACCCCAGTGGGCACGCAGTAGGCGAATGGGCTGACTTAGGTAGCTAAGGAGGGAGGCAGGCTGAAAACCGTTGCCTCGGGCACCTCGGGCAAGCTAAGGGTTGTTTACTGTTCTTCCTCGTGGGAGATGGGGACATTTAAAGTCCTGCGTTTCTGAGGGGCAGGCACACAGCAGTGGGGAGGGAGAGGTAGGAGAGTGAGAGGGCGCAGCAGAAAGATATGCCCTACTGTGTGCCGGGCTGAGTCCATCTACTTCCTCTATCAGGAGCTGCAGCTTCCACGACTTTGTCTGCAACTTGCAAGGCTCCACGGGAATCGTCTTGGACTGGTCTGTTACCAGAGCAACGAATTACTGTTTACAAGGTAGATGAGAAAAAGAACAACAACACAGGGCAATACAATATCTGAAAGAATGTGGAGAAGGTTAGAAAAATGAATTTTTTACAAAAAAAAAAAAATCCCCCAAGACAAATACCCACTAGGCTGGGAGAAGGGCTGGCTATGAATACCTTTAAGGTATGATAAGAAACTGGAATTTATCTGTCACATCTTCTGCTTGGGAAACAAGGGTGATACATAGCCCCACCGTGAAACATAGGTGCTATTACAGAAAAGTGTCTGCAGGTGACTGCCCAAGGGTAGCCACCTGTCGGAAGCATATGACTGTCGGGATGAATCAGAGCTGTGTAAATTAACCGGCGAGTACACTGTAGGCAGAAATATGTGTTAGTGAGAGGCAGGAGCCTTGAATATGTGGGCAGGAGTGGGCGTGCAGAGAATGAAAAACAGCCCGGAAAGAACAAAACAAATTCCCAATTCTTCTCTTCCACTGTGTATGCAATTTAGTAGCTGGGCTTGAGTTTTCAAACAGGATAAAAGATGGCCAATAGCAACATCAGTTAAAGGGCCAGTGGAAGCCAAAGAATGACTGGTGTATTTTTCACACCAGAAAGGGAGTCTAATAAAGAACAGTGGTATTTACTTTGGAGGTAAACTCAAGTTCATATTTCCTCAAGCAACTCAAGACTGCTTTCATGCAAGCAGGCAGAGTGGTTCATTGACAAGCCTGTTCTCCACTTCCTAGGCCTCATTAAATCTTCACGTTGTAATAACCCACACTCCCAACTTAGTGTTTGAGAGCCAAGAAGAGGATCTAAGCATGAAGAGTGTATTAGACCAAGTGTGATGGTCCACACCTGTAATCCCAGCATAGGGGAGGCTGAGACAGGAGGATGGGAAATGTGAGCTCAGCCTGAGCTACTCTGTCTCAGAGAACAAAAGTAAATGGAAAAGGAATGCATCAGCAGTCCAGGCTACACGTACAAACACGGTCTGACTGGGGTGGTGTCACAAAGCTACGGTCTCAGGTGCCATTTCCTCTCTTCCATGTCCCCAAGGCCACCCTGTAGGTGATGTCCTTCGAAGATGTGGTCAGAGACAGAGGTGGGAGAGGGAGGCAAACAAAAAGAGATCCCAGGGAAGACCTCGAAGGCCTGGGCCATGAGCCATTCACCTCGGAAAGGTGAAGAAGCAATCTTTGTCCCATCCCACTGACCCCCAGATGATGTAAGAGAAATGACCGGGCAATGATGTATCTTCTAGGACCTCGGGACGCTGATCCCAAAAAGACTCTGAAGCCCTGCTCTCCCGATTCCCCTTGGGATTCTTCCAAGATGTGAAATTATTTTTCTACTAGATCATTAAGTTTCTAGGAAACCTTCGGGTTTCCTGGAAGTATGTTGTATAATTTATAAAGAGCCTACAAATTCACACACCAAAGACTCTGCTAATAAAAGAGATGGGAAAACGTTCGAATAGACAAAAGCTCTCTGACAGGGAGATTTATGACTCCTTTGGACAGTATGAGAGAAAGAACCGTGTTAAAGATATGTGGCAATATAATGTATTACACAGTAACTGGAACTATATGAAAATAACCCGCCAACCATGTCCTGCCTTTTATCCACAAATGGGACAGATCATTAAGATGGGTGTGGCTCTCTGGTGTTTGCCAATTCCTTTGTTGATTCAACAGCGTTCATCGAGTGTCTGTTTCTGTATACTGGCATTGTTGTAGGTGCCTGGGTAGAAGGAGAAAAACAATTGTGATAATAATATAATTCCCTGTGTGCATGATTGTCTCCTAGAGTCCTGAAGCAAGAATATGAACAACAAGAGTATTCTTATTTTCCAGAGGAAGAAACCGAGGCTTGCCTGAAGCCTAACATACTAGAAAGATACAGTCCTAGTCTACCTAAAAGTGGCCAAATGTTTGTTTATCTTTACTGATTTTATACACACCTTCCTGCAATAAGCTAATTAGGTTAGAATTAATTTCAAGTTCTCCAGCTGCCAATATATTCTTGGCACATGTTAGACTCAATAAATATTTGCTAAATAAAACATTTAGCTAAATTGACAACTGAAAATATTTGCTAAATTTAATAATCAAAATGGAAGGTATAAGTTGAAAATATTAAGCTGAATCATTGAAGACATTGAAAATATTTGCTAAATGGAAAATGAATCATCAAACCACCACATATTTTCATTTTGGTTTAATTTCATAAACGTGTGATACTTGTTTGCTGAATGTGATTATGAGGAGCCTTACTGTTCTTAATTGCCTATAAACATCATCTTGGTCGTTCAGCTGTCACGACTGAACCTCTGGGATAAACAGGTCCCCACAGCAAGTGCATAGCCAAAAAGTGTTTCAGAGTTCAGTACCCCTTTTTCTCTGTGGATTTTTCATTGTTTGATTTTGACTGAGGCTGCTGGAGCTTTATAAGCTAATTGCACTTGAGTACTATACATATATATACATATATATCATATATATGTATATGATATATACACACACATATATGTAATATATATATATTAACATATATAAGTGTTAAGGTTAGAGAAGTGTAGCCATGGGCCCAATCCATGTCTACCATGACTCTTGTCATGACCACTGAGCACACACAGCTCTGTGCCTGATTCAAAATTAGTGGTTTTTCAACCAGGGACGGGATGTTCCTCTGGGGGACACAGAAGTGGCTGTTCAGTTTCCATTTTGAAGGGATTCTCTCTACCACCAATTTTCTAGAAAACTACCCCCATGGTGTGGTGATATTTTGTTTGTGCTCTAACAAAATATTGCCTGGAGATCAGAGTAGAGAGCCAGCCACTGGGTAACCTTACAGGCCAGGCAGTGGTGGCACATGCCTTTAACTCCTACACTTGGGATCTCATGCCAGTACTTGGGAGGCAAGTGCCTTTAATCCCAGCACTAGGGAGGAAGAAACAGGACGTGATAATGGCTGAGCAGAGAGAGGAATGTAAGGCTGACGGAGACAGGAGCTGGCCCCTCTTCAGGCTGAGGAGTTGGCGAGGAAAGAAATGGCTGTGGCTTGCTCCTTTGTCTCACTGATCTTTCAGCACGTACCCCTATATGTGACTCTGGGTTTTTAGTATTAAAACCAATTAGAATTCACACTATACCTTGGGTTCTCCTGCCCACCTTTGCCATTAAAACAAAAACAGAGCGAGACGGGACTGGAGCGATGGCTCAGTGGATGAGCACACTGGCTGCTCTTCTAGGAGACCTGGGTTCAGTTCCTAGCACCCACATGACCCGCTATAGCTCCAGTTCCAGGGGATCCAGTGCCCTCTCTGACCTCTTTAGACACTGTATGTATGTAGAGCATGTAGATACATGTAAGCCATGCACTCATACACATAAAAATAAAATAAATAGCTAGGCGTTGGTGGCACACGCCTTTAACTCAGGCGGCAGAGGCAGTTGGATCTCTGTGAGTCTGAGACCAGCCTGGTCTACAAGAGCTGCTTCCCGGACAGGCTCCAAAGTAATGCAGAGAAACCCTGTCTCGAAAAAAAAAAAAAAAAAAAAAAAAAAAAAACAGAACGAGACATTCTCCGCCACTTCCAAGCCTTTTTATGGCACTTGGATGTAAAACCCAGCTTGTCCTGAGATCCTGAGATGTAAAACCCTTTGGGACCCCAATTCAGCCCACAGAACATGAGCAGTTCCTGGGGCGGGAGGAAGAGGTCTCTAATCCCCACACTCTTTCCTGGGGTCATGAATGTCCAACAGCAGTGTGCTTTAACGTCCATTTTTGCCATCTTCCAAGTCAGTGGTTCAGTATCTTAGAGCAGGGCATTTGAGCTAGTGAGGTGTTGCTACATCTCAGTGACAGATGGCTGGATGGTCTTTGAAGTAAAACTTGGAAGGAGAATTGAGTGATGTTGCTGTAATGGGAGTGTCCAGTCCCATCTGCTTATTGGTGAAGATGGTTTCTAGGAACTCACAGCTCTCAAGCAGCAGGTGGGCTGAGAGCTGACACTCAGCTGTGTCTTGCTTGGATGCTATCTTGGTATCCAAGAGACAACAGCCATGGAAGTACCTTATACCCACTCAAAGGCCCACCTCACACAGCTGCTGTTGTACATTCATGACCGCAGGAAAGAGTGTGGGGATTAGAGACATCTTCCCACTCCCCCAGGAACTGTTTATGTTCTGTGGGCTGAAAGACACCCTATGCTATCAGGTACAGACTCCTGTTTCAGAAAAGTATCCTATTAAGCACAATTAATGATTGTAGCATTACAGGATATGCAACCAAGTTTAATCAAATTGAATTCTATAGAAAAATCAACATTCATAAATTCTAATTCTAACAAACTCCAGAGATTGACATTAAATACTATTTAACATCTATTGACTCACTCAGCAATACAATGACCCCTCTCCTAGGCTGAGCCTTCAGCCAGAACTGTCAGTTAGTTCCCTGTTCTCATGAGCTCTCACTGCAGCCAGGAGAAGCTGGTGTAGAAACAGGTACACATGCAACTAAAACAAGAACAGGAGAAAGAAAAATGTGTGAAGTGCTAACAAGTAATTGGAGGAGTGGAGGGAGACTCACAGCCAGTTAATCTGAGCTTTGTATCTCCTCCAGCTGACAGAACCCTGGGAAGAGTATTAACCCTGGGCTGAAGACACATGTGTGTGTACACACCACCCACACACCATGCAACTGTACCTCACCCCCACATACATCCCACAGATATGCCCCCCTACACATGTATGCACACATCAACCATAGATAACACACTACTACATAACACACACATATCAGACAATACACCACACACATGCACACATACTCACTATAAAATTATACCACACCACATACATATACATTGAGCATAAATACACCCTAACACACACCCCATGGTGGTATACACTTGCAATCCCAGCTTCAGGAGGCTGAGGCAGGAGGATCTCTAGTTTGAGGCCAGCCTTGTCTACATAGTAAGACACTGTCCCAAAACAAACAAAACCAACAATAAACAATAGAGAAAGAGCAATCACTCCAGCCTGGGCTAATATAACAAGATTTTGTTTTTAAAAAAAATGAACACATAAATGAAAATTCAGAATGACATGGTTTTGAACAAAGCAAAATAAAAATTAATCCCCCACAAAATAATGGAAAAAATTCAAATTTCTGTAAAATATATATTTTAAGGCAACAGAATTAACAATACAACTTATAAGTAAATCTGAGGATATTAAACCCGTACACTAGTGAGAGGGTCACGGATGCTGCACAGAGCGATTCATTACAATAGTCTCTGAGGACCTGGTAGGCATTCCCTGCCCTCCTATCTTTCTTCAGTCCCTTACTGGTTCCCTCCATCCTCCCTCTCCCTCTTCTTCATTATCTCCCTATACCTCCCCACCACCACCACCTGCAAGTGTTCACTGGCAGACTCTGGTGGGCACACACACACAGCATCCAGACATCACCCGTAAACAAGCCTTCTTCTGAAGGGGAAGTTGAGAGGCACCCATCACACCACATGTATCAGAGGACACTTCAGAAAGCTCTGCCTAATACAGGAGTCTCCAAAGTGCACCACTGAGCATTTAGCAAGGATAAGGCAGAGGAGAGGGGCACTCCAGGCAGGGGTAGAGCATTGGCCAAGGCCAGCCATGAGATAGGAAAGAGAATGTGCTGGCGGAGCTAAAGATGACTATGGAAAGAGGAGAGGGATTGAGTCATGAGGCAGAAAGAGAGGGTAGAGGATCTGTTACAAGCACCAACACACCACAATCAGGACTTTAGACACACTCCTAAAAGCAAAAGAGAGTGGTTAAACAGTAATGTGGGTTAAATAGTCCAAGTGAAAAAAACTAGTTCCCCACTACCTCTTCACCTAAATACCTGACTTGGAGGAAGCCTGTTCTAGATAGGACTTTGTAAATCTACAACAGACAGTTGTGCATGACCTGCCAGCTTGTCAGGCTGTTCATGTGGAGGACATGTAGTAGCATCCCATAGATACGTCTAGGACTTTTTCTTTTCTAGGTTTTTGTTTATCTTTTTTTTAATTAGATTTTTTTATGTGTTGAGTGTTTTGCCTGCATGTATGTCTATACATCACATGTGAGTCTGATCTATGTGGAACTCAAAAGAGGGGATCAGTTCTCCTGAAACAGAGCTACAGATGGTTGCGAGCTACCATGTGGCTGCTGGAAACCGAACCCAGGTTCTCCTCAATAACAGTAAGTTCTGGAGCCATCTCTCTGGGCCCCCTTTTTCTTATCAATATATTTTAGCAACTGTCCTTTATCAACACACATAGAACTGACTCCCTTCTCACTCTGGACTATAATGTTCCACGTATGGCTAGACCATTACTTATTGGCCCAGCCCCCTTGAGTGGACATGGAGGCTGTCCCCAGGTTATTGCTACTTCTCTAATGGCCCAGTGAATGTTCTAATACGTCTACCTGTCTGGGGACTTCTCAAGGTCGATCGCTTCCCCAGGGAGTGTATTTGGAACTTCAGTAGACATTACCTGGCATGCCTTCCCTCAACTGATTTAATGTATACAGCAGTCAGGATGCGGTAGGTAGAAACCAGGGTCTTAACAGAGCTTTAATTCCAACTTCTTTCACTGAGTTGAGCCCGAGCAGATTTTCTCTGATTAAGGCAAGAGCTTGTTATGAATTAAAAATGACCCAATTAGGCTGAGAGTTGAGCAAACCTCTACAGCTAGAAATGATGACTCACTAATCCAGCAGCTTCTAAGAACAACCCTGTACGAGGCACTCATTGTCCTGCTGACCCTGAGGTAAGGAGCCTCAGTCTGATGAAGGAGAAGGGTGTGGAAGGATGCTGGACAAGGCTACATACGATCAGCAGCAGGAAGGGACACTCAGTGGTTCCAATGAAATGACCATATTCTCAGCATTTGAACACTTGGTTCCTATTAGCGGCTGTTTGGGAGGTGTGGCCTCATAGAGGAAGTACTTCAGGGAGAACTGGCTTTGCTCTTTCAAAAGCCTAGCATTGTTCCCAGTTAGTGAGCGAGTGGCTTCTTGCTGGTGGTTCAGGAAGTGAGTCCTCAGCTTCCTGTTCCTGCCACCATGCCTGATGCTTGCAGCTATGATTCCCTGTCATGGTAGACTTTTATCCCCCCAGATAAGTCTAAATAAAGCCTTCCATATGTCATCTTGGCTATGGAGTTTTATCACAGCAACAGAAAAGTATCTATGTGCCAACCCCCTCAAGCTCCAAGCAATTGGTACAGTTTCATTTCTTTAAGGTCTACTTGGACTTCTTTTAAAAATGTGGCTCTATGCTATCAAAAGTATCCATGGCTGTTTTACTAGAGCAGAGATAAAACAATGTTTAAATAATGATTTAAAAGTATACTACACAAAGCAGTAGCATAGTCAATATTATCATCATCATCTTTACTATTATTATTATTGTTATTATTATATTACAATGTTCTGTGAGCCATACATAGCAATATGCTCTGGTTTACATAAGATGCCAGGGCAACTGGCCTGCTTTCACCAGCAACACGACCATGTTAGTTTATGGAACCCAGTTATTACTAGAATAAAGAAGTTTTCCAGCAACTTCATAGTCGTCTGTGGCCACCATCATAGACACAGCCCATAGTTGACTGAAATGTCACTAGGAAATCTATGACTGTATGCATTGGGTACTTACTTAGTGATATTTAGTACCAAATTGGGCTGGGGACCCTCTCACTTTCCCAATGACTCAGTGGAAGAATAAAGGATCAGAATGGCTGCCAGAAATAAAAAAAGTCCTACACTTACATGTTTCTCTAAGTTCCAGGCAGAAAGAACTGAGGAGTTCAGGGCACCAGAGCAAAAGAAAGCTACAGGCACCCACTTGCCAAAGTGAGGTAAAAGCCAGCCCTTCGGTGAGTGCCTTGACCAGGGTTCCTCTCTGACAGGCCTTGGTAAGCTACAGGCAGCTGGGTGGGGACTTGGGTTTGTGTAGTAACCCACACTGGGGGCATCTGTCTGGTCCCGCTGACCTGAGGAGATAGAGTCAGGAGAGCATCTGGTGAATACCAGGATCAGCCCAAGTTTATTTGGAAGATCCTTTACACCCCCACCAAAAGAGGTGGAGAAGGCAAGAGACTTCCTTTCCAATGATATAAGTAATGGAATAATTACCTCTTCAATACCTGAAATAGGAAGTAACTATATCCTGAGTTAAGTATTCTGCTGATTAGGTAGGACATGCAGCGGCCACACCTTAGGCCAAGCATCTAGTTGTGTTCACATCTAAGGCCACACATCCTTGTTGTTTCATCTTGGAAGAGCAAGGGCAGGTAAAAACTCTGACCTTATTTCAAAATGGGATGGAGCCACTTTTATGGCCTCCGATAGTTCACCCTTCTTAATTTAATCTATAATGCCTGTGCTTCTGCTACAGGACAGACGACTGTGTCTGTCTTAGGTTGTCTTCTTCCACCTTCCAGCCTTACCCATCACTGGTATACACATTCTGCTATGCTGAGTCATTTTCACAGTCCTGGCCTGAGGATTTACTCCTATATTCATTACAGGTAAATATTGTGGGCACACATCACATTGTTTGACAGTTTGTCGAGCAGTCTCTGCAGTTAAACCAAACTGGTTTTTTTAGACTGTTACTATTTTGATGATGAAAGCTGGGTGACTGCTGAGCTTGAGCTAATTTTGCCTGAGATAAAGTGACCTTTTTTTTTTTTTTTTTTTTTTTTTTTTTTTTTTGTCAGTCTATTAGCTGACTCATTCAGCCAGTGGGTCGGGAAAGTTTGAATGAGCTCTTATATGACCCACAAAGCACAGTGACTTTCTTTGATGAATGGTAATCTGAATTTGTTCAAACAATATTTTAACCTGATTATTACTAGTTCCAATGTACAAAACTGTCTCTAAAACTTGAAGAGCTTTGGAAAACCTAGTGACTATCAGTATATAAGTTAAAAGAATTATTCATTAGAAGCTGAAAAACTATTGCAACAGCTCACAATTCAACTATCTGAGCTGAAGCTGGATCTGTCTGTACTACATATTCTTTTCCATCAATAACATAAGCTGCTTTTCCATTAGAAGAACCACCAGTAAAAACTAACATAGCCTTTTTTTTTTTTTTACAGGATTTCTCCTTACAATTTTAGGGAATACAAAAGGATGCATTAGCATAAATTACAGCTCTATGAGCTGGAAATCGATTATCAATTTTTCCCAAAATCTGAGCAAAAGCAATTGTCCATGAATCACCGTTTTTGAAATAACCAATCAACTTGCTGTTTGGTATAGGGAACATGTATTACTCTTGATTCCCTGCCAAAATATCTCCTAGATTCCATATAGCATTTTTGTACTGCTTCAAAAAAAAAGGATTTAACACTTTGGCCGGGAAAATAGGTAAGTACAACCATAACAATGGTCCCCCTTGCCATAAGATAGAAGTCAGATTATGCGGTGTGAGAAGCACATATGCCTCCCATGGTTTTGCATAATCAATATAGCATATCTGCTGATGCTGGATTGCATTCTCCAATTGTAGGAGAACTTGTCTACCCTCTTTAGTTAGATGTCTAGGTGAATTGGGATCACTATCTCCTTTCAGGATATCGTTTAAAGGCTTCAAATCACCAGTAGGTGCATTTTAAAGAAAAAGGGACACAACCATTGAATATTTCCCAATAACTTCTAAAAATCATTCAGTGATCATAAGCTATCTTTCCTGATTTGTAATTTCTGAGGCTTAATTTTCTCCTTAGGGTATAGCACATGTCTCAAATACTGAAAAGGCAGCTGTCTCTGCACTTTTTCAGGAGTGATAACTAGACCTGCTCTGGCAAGGTTCTGCTGCAGCTGTCCATGTTACAAGCAAAACCTCCTTACTCTTCTGAGCAAGCAAAATATCATCCATATAATGAACAATATAGACCTGTGGAAATTCATCCCTAATAACTTTTATAGCTTGAGCACAATGTTGCACTATTAGCCATACCCTGGGGCAAGACCTTCAAATGGTATCTCCTCATGGGTTCCTTAAAATTAACTGACAGAATACTAAATGCAAATCTATGATAATATTGAGGAGCCAAAGGAATGGTGTAAAAAAAACAATCCTTTAAATCCATAATAACCTTATGAATATCTTTTGATATAGCTTCAGGAATAGGCAACCCTGGTTGTAAAGCTCCCATTAACTGCATGGTCTCATTCACTTTTCTCAAATCTTGTATCATTCTCCATTTCCCTGACTTCTTAATCACAAACTAGGAGAATCTCGTGGGGAATTAGAAGCCCTACTTCGTTGTTTGATGGTCCTAGCCTCATCTTTCTCCCAGGTCCTCCACTGTAACAGAGGACCAGGCTCCAAAACTGCTGTAATCAAGTCTCTCCAGTCTTGTGGGATAATTCTGTTACAAGCTGACCATGAGCTTAACATCTTCATAAAGTATGAATGCATTGCCATATAAGACTATCTATGATAGTTGCATCTGTACTGGATATGTACAGATATTACTCTCTAGACAATACCATTTTGAAATGCTTTACACATTATTTACATTCTATTGGGTACTAGGAGTAAGTCAAAGATGACTTGAAGTATGTATGTATGGAATGTGTGTGCACTTACTACATATGAAAATACTACATCATTGAATATAAGGGACTTGGGCATCCATATTCATGGACTTTGGAGGGGTCTGAAAACATTCTCCTGGGGATACTGAGACAGCAGTCCTAAAATACAAAGGAGGAATGTTAATGTGAGATATGACTTCAGTGAGTAGTGAGTGTAGAACATTGGCTCATCAGCGGTAATGTGTGTACGGCACTAGTACAAGGTGCTAATACAGGGAAATAGAAGGAAGGAATTGGCGGGGATGCTGAGAGAGTGGGTGGGAATGTATATGCGAAATCTCTACTTTCCATCCTTTCTCTGCAACCCTAAACTGCTCTGAAAAGTCCACTGATTTAACATATTATAAATACACAAAATGGACAACAGTTGAGGATTATATCATTCAATTAAAAATAACTGGCTATCCCAGTACTTAGGAGGTTCTAAGGAAGGAGGATTTTGAGTTTGAGGGCAGCCTGAACTACATGAAACCTTGTCTTGAAAACTAAATAAACAAAAAAGTGACTAATAAACCAAAAACACCTTGAATATTATTAGTAATGAATGGTTGCAAATATACATGTGGCAATGAGGCACTCTGTATCCTTTTAGCTTTGAACGGTATTTTAAATGTAACAAGAGGCAGGGACATAGCTCAGTTGTGTAGCACATGCCTAGCACATGTGATCTCCAGGACTGCAAAAAGAAATACAGCACAGTAAGACCAGAGTTGTACCCACCATAGTGGAAATAAAAGCCGTAGTCTTCCCGAGCTGAATGTGGTGACTCACACCTGTAATCCCAGCACTCGGGAGGCTAAGGCAGGAGGATTACCATGAGCTTGTTGAGAATAACCTGAGCTACAGAGTGAGACTGCCTTACAAAAGCGAAACAAACAAAAGCAAACCCGGCTGGAAAGCAGCAGTCTGTCATGAACCTCAGTGTGTGCAAACTATACGGCTATCTTTCTGAAGAAAATTTAATGAGAAAACATTCATTTCATTTAAAGTTTTTTGCATGTATATGTGTGTGTATGTGTGTGTGTGTGTTTCCCTTCCACATGTGTATGTGGGGGTCCACATGTATGTATGTGTGCATACATGTGTGTGAAGGCCAGAGGTGAATACCAAATGCTTTCTTCAACTTTTAGACTGAAGCGGGATGCCTCACTTGAACCCAGAGCTTGCTAATTCAGCTTTTCTAGTTACCCATATTGCTCTGGACATCCCTGCCCACACCTCCCATTGGCTGGGATTACAAATGGGCCACACCTATTCAACACTGACATAGGTTCTGGAGATCTAAACTCTAGTTCTCACATTCTCCTCCTGCTTCCATGGCAGGCACTTTACCAATCCATCTCCTGACCCTTTCGATGTAGACTTTTGTTTGCTTGCTTTGGGGGTTTCTCTCTCTCTCTCTCTCTCTCTCTCTCTCTCTCTCTCTCTCTCTCTCTCTCTCTCTCTCTCTCTGAAACAGGGTCTCTCTCACTATGTAGCTCTGGCTGTCCTGGGACTCACTTTGTAGATCAGACTGGTATTGAACTCACACTGATCTGCCTGCCTCTGCCTCCCAAATGCTGGGATTAAAGGTGTGCAACACCATGTCCAGCTTCAATGTAGACATTTTTAATTTACCAGTTTTGGATATGTTCAAAATTAAGATAATGATACTAAATGGAGTTTACTTCATAGAGTAGTTGGGAATTTTTCCTGTGCTATACCCTACATATAGTAAAGACACTCTGCTCTCCTGGAAGTCCTGATCATAAGAACTCAGAGTCATCTAAAGGGTTAGCATGTCTCACCAGTCCCCTAGGTCTCTGTAGGATCCAGTGGACTAGGCAATAACAATCTCTCCCTGCCCAGTTTAAGCTAATAGGAAGAAAATATTTGATCTATATGAACTGGATAGAATGATTCTGTTGTATCTTAATGCACTCCTCCAATTCTTCCAGATAAAACCTCTGTTCTTTCTATGGCACTTGTCATAAAGAGGGATTCCAGAGGGCACAGGCCTGAACCCCCGTGAGCTCTTCATGAAGCCATTCTCCTCCCAGTGGTGAGTTCTGTGGTACCCATTTTGATGCAACTGTGCTGAAGAACTCGGGGATAAAAATAGCATGAGATTCCTGTCTCGTGTTGTATTATGACCTTGAAAACTTGGCTGAGTGAATAAGAAAATTCCTTCTTGGTCCCAGTTCCACGGGATACAAGTGTCCACTTGTATCAGGTGGTTAAGCTAAAAAGATTGGGAAACTTGAGGCCACACATTCTGTAAATGTTGGCTTGATAACAAGTGCAATGAAAACTCCATCCCCAAAGGGCTTTTCAGTGTCACAGATTAGTAGATTCAGGGGTCATGTGCTGCTCACTGCCCGATGTCTGCAGATCAGGAGGTAAGCTCTCAGCGACTGCTCCAGCTCCCTGCCCATCTGCCTGCCACCAAGCTCCTCATCAAGACAGTCATGGACTATCTGAAACTGTAAACAAACTCCCAGTTAAATGTTTCCTTTTACTGAAAAAGAAGAAGAGGAGGAAGAGAAAGGGGAGGAGTCCACATACTCCTGAAGGTGCCTGTACATTGAGCATCATCCTTAAAAAAGAAGAGGAGGAGGAAGAGAAATGGGAGGAGTCCACATACTCCTGAAGGTGCCTGTACATTGAGCATCATCCTTAAAAAAGAAGAGGAGGAGGAAGAGAAAGGGGAGGAGTCCACATACTCCTGAAGGTGCCTGTACATTGAGCATCATCCTTAACCTCTTCTGCAACTCTTTTTAAAGTCAGCTTCTGAGAGTGAATCTGGGGCATCTTGGGGCCTGCTTCTTCTGTGTCCTCTTAGGACAACTTTCTGCCTTTATGGTAAAATTATATTCTTGATCTTTTCTATAAAGAGATTGAGTGGGTGTTGAACAAATTCATCACTGTGGATCCTATTTGCCAATGCCTAGACAATGGATCACCTGTTTTTAAAGGAAACATTTTGGGACCCCTCAGCCTTCTACAGTTCTCTTATTGATGACATGTCCTGTGTGTTCATGTGTGCATGAGTGTGTATGTGTTTTATAATTGTGGCTTATACTCCAAGTGATCTAGGAATTGTTTGTTGTTTTGCTTTTTATTTCCAGAAAAGGAATTGTGGAACCCCTTTGTTAAATCATTTCAAAACAGCCAGGTGTGGTTGTGCATACCTTTGATCCCAGTACTCAGGAGGCAGAGACAGGCCTATCCCTGAACCCAACTTGGTTTACATAGCAAATTCCAGTACAGCCAGGGCTACACAGAGAAACCCTGTCTCAAACGACCAAAAAAGGGTTGGCAGTGCCATTTCAAAAACTACAGTCATAACAGAAAAAAAAAATTACTTCTATCATAGAAATCTGCACCTGATACCCAGGAATAAATTACAGATAACAGAGTGAATGAAGGATATTCTCTGCCCAGAGTTGCCACAGCTTCCTGCTTCAATAGCGTTTGAACATGGTACCAGGCAGCAGCTCCAAGCCAGAACCCTCCATCATCTTGCTGCCACCATGGCCATCAAGTCACTCTTGCAGGTGGGTCAGAACTACCACCAGGATGGGACTCGGAGGCTGCCATGGACCTCCAAACCAACCTGGAGCGGTTTGCCTTCGATGTCTGTCTGTATCTTGCTGCTTTGTCCAAGATGGTGTGGCTCGGAAGAACTTTGCCCAGCAGTTCCAATCTCATGGGGAGAGGGAGACTAAGAAACTGATGAAGCTGCAGTACCAATGTGGCAGGCAATTTACTGCAGGACGTCCAGACCCGATGGCTGGATTGTGATGACTGGAAGGATGGGATGGGATGGGATGTGCACGTGGAAAAGTGAGTGGGGTGTGACTGGAATGCCACCAACTGGGTATTGATAACAATAACCCCATTTATGTAACTTCACAGAGACTCGTTTCCTGAACCGGTGAAATCCATCAGAGAATTGGGTGGCCACATAACCAACTCAGGCAAGATAGGGGCCTCAGAATCTGGCTTGACAAAATACCTCTGACAAACACACCCTGAAACACAATGATAACAAGAGCTAACTAAGATCACTTCCCCAGAACCACAAGTCACTTCTATGGTCACATGCATACCTGGCTACTTTTTTCTAGAAATCATACCACAATATCCACTTATGTTCTTTCATTTATAGTGTTCCTTCAAATAAAGAAATTTGGTTGCAAAGGAAAAAAAAAATGGATGGCCTAACTCCACATATCATTCAGACTGCAGCATGGTTCTTACTGGTATTAAAGGCAAGAGAGTCTCACTGTTAAATTGAGCAGATACAAAACTAAGAATATATTTCTGAAGCATAAAGCTGTGAGCTGAAGTCCCCACCTCTGCAAAAAAAAAAAAAAAAAAAGTCACACTTGTGTTAAATATCATTCAAGGATGACTTATATGCTGGGACTAGAGAGGTGGTTTAGGAAGGGTTACTGCTCAGCAAAGAGCCCATCACTCATGTCAGGTGACTTACAACTTCCAGTTCTAGGGATCAGACCATGTCTTCGGGGCTCCACAGTCATCTGCACTTAATCTACACACACACTCAAACATGAAATAAAAAATGAAATCGTGGGCTGGAGAAATTATTCAGTGGTGCTTCTGCAGAGAACTGGGTTTGTGAACAGTCAAAACCCAATGGCGGCTCACAACTGTCTGCAACTCCAGTTCAGAGGATAATGATGGTGGCTTTTCAGTAACCTCTGCCTACCTGACGTTCCCACCAGTTCAGTTTTTAAAAGATCTATTTTAGTCTTGCGCGTGAGTGTGCGTGTGCGTGTGCGTGCGGAGTGTCACCTCCCTCTGAAGCTGAAGTTACAGGCCAGTGTGAGCCACCTTATATGGATGCTGGGAACCCAACTCAGAGCCTTTGGAAGAGCAGCAAGTGTTGTTCACCATGGAGCAATATCTCCACTCTGTCTACCAATGTATTTCTAAAATACCTTGATTTATGGCTTATTTTGTACTGTTGAAATAAATACTTCATGAAACTGGTACCAGTTAGAATATAATATTTGGGGTAACATGAATCTGTGCTCCTGGACCATGGTCACTCATATTTAGCTCCTTTGAGGTGTATCTCTCTGAGTTCAAGGCCAGACTGGTCTACCTATCGAGTACTAGAAAGTTCCAGGCCCACCTAGGCTACATAGAGAGACTGTCTTAAAAACAAAACAAACAGCAACAAAATTAAGTCAGCCTACGTGGCAGCTGATGTCCAGGCTCCAGTTTTTAGGCCCCTCTGTTCTTGGTGTTTGGTCCCACTCCCCTTAACAACACTCAGCCAGCTGTCAGCCCTTTCCCTGGAGTAGCTAGCTAATAGCTGGATAAAAATGAGGACATGACCACTCCAAGGTAAGGTTGAAGATAAGGGTTTTATTTTAGATAAGAGGGAGAGTTCAGCCAGAGGCATCTGGAACAGTCCAAACTAAACTTGGCCAGCAGAATAGACCAGACCATGAGACAGGAAGGGAAGAGAGGGAGAGGAAGGGAAGAGAGGGAGAGGAAGGGAAGAGAGGGAGAGGAAGGGAAGAGAGGGAGAGGAAGGGAAGAGAGGGAGAGGAGAGGCCAAGAAGAGCAAGAGATCGTATGGGAACCAAGTGAGCACAAAGCCAAAATGGCTGGCATAGAAATCAGAAGCTGGGGTGCGAAGCCCAGCCCAGGGGGCGCTGAGAAGTGCTGGGAGGAGCCACAGGTCCTGAGCCATTCTTGTCCCAGATTTCTTTGGGACGTGACAATAGCCACTGGCTCCTGTTTAAAAACTAAACGTATTTCCCAGTTGCTCCGTAACACCCAGTCTTTCCTTCTGCTTCAGCCTCCCCTTCCTTTTGCCTTGAAGAGCACAGAATAGCTGGTTCCGGCCACTTTTTGGGGATCTTTCTGCCTTCCTCATTGAGCCCCAAGTGTCATAGACCAATCCCTCTTCTATCTGAAAGCCCCTCATTCAGAAACCTAGCTGAGAAACACAAAGGTAAAAGCCACCGTTCTATTTTGAACAGGTTTCTGAATTTTCTGCTAGAACCATCTGTCTCCACTATACTTCCCTCGTGGCTGAAACCGAAAACTATGAGATTTTTGTTGCCATCTATATTCTTATGTATGCAAATGTGTAAGTGTGGGCCAAAGCTTTAGCTTGGTGAGAAAGTGTGAGCCTACATGTGTGGTATGCTCCATCAGAGTGCTCATACATGCCTATGTACGTATCTACATGTTAACTACATGGTATCAGTTTTGCCAGAAATAAACAACAAAGCAAATGTAGCTCATCAAGGCAATTTCTTTTTGCAAAAAAAAAAAAAAAAAAAAAAAAGGTTGTGCCAAACCCAGCCAGTAAGCACACCAGGGCCCGAAGCTGGTTTTCAGTCTAGCACAGATGGTGACCCTGTCTTCCTCAACCCACCTGGCTGGTCAGTTGGTGAGGGTTTTTTTTGTTTTGTTTTAAGGTTTATTTTTATTTATATGTATGTGTGAGTGTATGCCAGGTATACCCAGAAGCCAGAAGAGGGCATTGAAGCCCCTGAAGCAGGAGTTACAAAAACTTGTGCACTGCCTCTGGGATGCTGGGAATGGAGCTCTCCTCCTCTGGAAGAGCAGCCTGCTTTCCTGCTCTCCTCCTCTCCCCCTCTCCCCCTCTCTTCTCCTCCTCTCCCCCTCTCTCCCTTTCCTCCTGTCCCCTCTCTCTCCTCCTCCCCCCCACCTCATTTGTTTCTCTGTGTAACCCTAGCTGTCCTGGAACTCACCTTGTAGACAAGACTGACCTCAAACTCACAGAGATCTGCCTGTCAGATCTATATGGTAAGACCCCATCTTAAAAAAAAAAAAAAAATAGCAACTGTAAACTAATATTTTATAGATTAACATCATCTTATACTCCATAAAATTATAATTTGTTGTGGAACAGGGCATATTTACTGACAGACTTAAATGTATTTAGTTTTAGTTTTTTATAAATCTAAGAGGCCAAATATACTTGAGCTTTTATTCCTTAATTAATATTCTAGTATTTCATCTTACCTGGAAATGACATATCCATTGCTTAACTTAGCAAAACAATTTAAAGGTTAGAGAAATCTTTCTAATAAATAAGTTATTAAACAATTACTGCTCAAAATATCTTTATAAATTGTTGTATGTTTAACAGCTACTTGCTGTATTATACTTTCTTTTGCTTGTGTTTCTTGATACAAGGTCTCCCACTGTAATTCTGGCCTGGAATTCACTATATTGTGGACACTGGTATAACACTGTGGAGGTTCCTCCTGCCTCTGCCTCCTGAGTGCTGAGATAAGAGGCATGAACACCATGCCCCACTCAATTGCTAAGAATTAAAATCCTTACTGCATGGTACAAAATTCATGAGAACTGGGACTTAATGAATTTTTGGCTAAAATATCAATTTTTGTGTTTCGTTTTGTTTGAGTCAAGGCATATGGGACAAAGCCTGGCTTGTTTTTGTTGTTGCTGCTGCTGTTTTGTTTTTGTTTTTTAAGAACCTTACCTGGGAGCAGTCATGCATACCTTAATCCCAGGATTCTGGAGGCAGAGGTAGGCAGATATCAGTGAGTTCAAAGCCAGCCTGCTCTATATAGTAAGTTTCAGGGCAACTAGCTGTCCAAAATTAACCAGAGGTTTTGGAGGACTGAGGACAGACAGGAGGCAGGAAGTAGAAAGATGGCTCAGTGGTTAAGAGCATTGGCTGCTCTTCCAGAGGTCCTGAGTTCAATTCCCAGCAACCACATGGTGGCTCATAGTATACATGTAGGCAGAACAATGCATATATAATAAATAAGTAAATGTTTAACAAAAGGTCCTCTCTTACTTTTTGGATGGAGGAATGGAAGAGATAGATGGTCACTGGTGGCTTTGTCATGGCCTCTCTGATCATTCAGGTTCTTACCTGACTCCTGAGTTTTTATTGATAAAGAATAATTAAACACTTCACAACCTGGGATTCTAAGACAACTTAAACGGAAGCTTGGCCCTTCCTCTTGTCATTTTATAAAAGGCAGTGCTTGGAGTATGGGTGCCTGGAGAGAGGTATGAAACAAACACTTCCATGCACCACGGAACATTTCAGACTTGTTCAGTCTTTACACAGAGCAAAAGCCTTCCACCTACTTGAGGCTGTATCTGATCATCTAACTTACCTAGTTTGCCAACAGGACTTAGCAGCTTTTTACCTGCTCATCTGTCTCCTAGACTAGCAGCTGAAATCTAATTCCCCATAGTGACTTTTTAAAGAGAATCCTTCATCTCTTTAGGGTGCATCCTTGTGTCATAACTGTAGGGGAGTTTCTGCCCAAATTCATGCTTGTCCGCCAGCTTTAAAATCTCAGATCTAAAAGACCTCAATCAAGTTTGAAGGTAATTTATTCACACTCAGGGAAAGGGTTTAAACATGCCCCCAGAGGAACCAATAGCATTTCCTGGAGGCTGGGTGTAGCTCAGTGGTAGGAGCATGAGCCTAGCAACAAGCATGAGGCCCTGGGTACAGCCTTAGCCCTGGGGAGGAGGGGGCTCATGCATGTCCAACTGCATGAGCATTAGGCAAAGAGGTTCCAGACTCCTGGGAAGGTCCATTTAATTTTGAGTTTAAAATTTATCCTTTTAGGTAAAGGAAGCATTCCTGATCCCCTGTTAGTAGGCATTGTTTTCCCTTTTATTATCTTACCTTAAACCAAACAAATGCTTATTAGATGTCTGCTGTGTCCACGATAGCACAACACAAATGAGGAAAGTGGATAAGTAGAACCAAGGCAAAGAGGAGTATTTCCATTTAAATCAATTCTATAATATGTTCAGGCCCTCCCCTTTCTATCCCTCCATTTACCATCCATTCAGAGACCATTCCGGAATTGAAATCTCATGCCTAAGCCTTTGTCTCCTTGGGATTTGAACAGTCACACATCTAACAGTTTGCCTCATCCTCCTGGACTTCTCAAAGGTGGCTGGGTGTAACACAGATTCATGCTTTCCCTATCACATCCTCCCTCTGCCCTCTAATCTCTTCACTCAGCTACCTTCTGTGTTCCCCAGTATCAATGAACTAGCCACCCCGTCACCGTGACAACTTTCTCTACCTCCATGTGAAAGCCATCTGCAATCTGTCAGAACTCACTTTCCCTCTGTTGTCTCCACTTCTGTTACTGAATCAGACATGTTTACATTCTAATTACCTCCTGCCTACCTCGACCCTTTCCAAACTCTGCCAAATGAGTAAGAACAAAAATGGCGTAACTGCTTACCAAGTCCCCTCAACAGCCTCTACCATAGTTCCTCATATACACTGTATTAAATTAAAATGTTCTTCTCTCCTTAATGACCCCAACTCCTTTTTGAGGCAGAGTCTCATGTATAGCTCTGGTCTGGAACTTGCCATGTAGACCAGGCTGACCTCAAATTCACCAAGATCTACCTGCCTCTGCCTCCTGAGTACTGGAATTAAAGGAGTGTGAAACACAAAAAATAGAAAACCCAGAGACTGATATCGGGGTTCAAACTTCAAGCTGCATATCAGAAAAGCAAAGCAGCTGGCCACTAGCTTCTTACCTCTACCTCAGGCTGAATGGCTGTATATAGGTACAATACCTTGAACTAGATTAGAAATGTATGCACAATATGTCTTAGCAAATTAATCTCAAATTTGTATCAATAACAATATTTGTATGCAACATATAGAAGTCCAAGCAAATGTAAAATATTTAAAACTAGTAGCTTCTTTTTAAGAGTGGGTTCAATAATCTACCTTTTTTTTTTTTTTTAATCTCATCTTATCTAAAAGTAAGAAACGTTCATTTTCCAGTCACGCTGAGGAGAGGTTGCAGTCTGAGGCTTGGTGAAAACTCACGGAGACAGGACCAGCCCACTCAGTCTGAGGTAGAGGTAAGAAGCTAGTGGCCAGCAGCTTTGCTCTTCTGATAGTCAGCTTGAAGTCAGAACCCCAATATCAATCCCTGGGTCCTTTATTTTTCATGTTACAGGTGTGCATGATCATGCCCAGCTCCCGACTTCTTCACATTTCTAGTGAAGCTCAGTTTCCTGTGAAGCTTTGCTTTCCTTCACAACGAGGTCAAATCTCTCTACTTTCCAGTTCTGTTCAACTCCTTAATATTGCTCATCAAGTTGAAATCTGATATCTATCTGTTACTATGTCTCACTAATCTCAGGGGGAAGTCACAGTTAATTTCTTCTTCCTTTTTTTTTTTTCTTTTTTAAGTATATACCAACACCATGTTTGAAACATATTAGTTGTTGGGTATCTATTTTTTGGATAAATAAATGCATAAGCTCCAAATCAAATCTTCTCCTGATAATAAATACCTACCAAAGGAAAAAAATAATCATTTTTCTTGAACAAAAGAACATATGAAAATTACCTAGTGCTTTGTAGGCGCACATGTCTATAAAAGTGTACCTACTTATGCCTCCCACAAAGCCAGGCCCTTCTATGAATCTCTGGAGACCAGGATCCAGTGTTGCCATCACACTTCTCTTCATCTGTTCTATTTCCTAATGTTCTTTGCTTTGCACATGCAGACTGTGAACACAAAGACACACAGGCCAAAGGACAGGAAGAGCGTCAAGGACATCCACTTGCCTGGTGGCCAGGTTGTCTTGGAGGAACAAAGTACATGTAGGCACTTAGCTGTCTAGTCCTAAGGTCAAGGTGAAAACTGTGTTCTAGAAAGAGAATTATGTCTGAATACAGGCCAGAAGATTCAGAATTTCAGATTAGCTCCCTCTGTGTGTGAGCGAGCTACTCAGAGGAATGGAAGACGGAGGGTTTAAGTGTGTGAGTTCATTTAAGGATACATCCCAATAAGGAAAAGCTGGGTAGCGTCTGATTGTTTTAGAAAACAGTGTGAAGGGAATTGTTTGGCACTGTCTGTACATAACAGACTCACAATCTTGTCTTTAAATACAAAGCCCAAATCACATCATCTAAAATTATGCTTCCTACCAAGAGTGCTCGGTGACTACTCACAGGAAGGAACACAGGCCTGGAGGCAGACCCTCAGCTCTCCTCAGACAAAAGACTCCCACTTAGAACCCTGGCCAAGGCACTTCCAGTGCCCTGCCTCATTTCTCTGCTACTCTCTGGCTCTGTGGCTCTCGAGAGGCGTCAATGCTCCCTGTGCAAAAGAAGGTTGAATATCTTACGTCCTTAAAGTCCATTCCAGTTCAGAATCACTTGATTTGAGCCTGTGTTTTTGCCAGGGGATTAGAGTCAGTTTGTCCAACCACATGAGCATTTGGCAAAAGGATTCTGGATACCTCAGAAAGATCCAGTCATAGGAGGAATTGATATAAACTTAATAAAGTAGGTAAAGCAGCCTGCTCTTTCTGTTTAAACAGGAACTAATAAAAGCTGGCGTGGTGGTGTGTCCTAGCTAGGGTTACTATTGCTGCCATGAAACACAATGACCAAAAGCAACTTGGTGTAGAAAGGGTTTATTTGGCTTACACTTCCATATCAATGTTTATCAGCGAAGAAAGTCAGGATAGGAACTCAGGCAGGAAGGCGGTGGCAGGAGCTGAAGCAGAGGCCATAGAGGGGTGTTGCTTACTGGCTTGCTCCTCATGGCTTGCTCAACCTGCTTTCTTATAGAACCCAGGAATACCAGCTCAAGGAAGGTACCACCAGGCCAAGGTGGACTGGACCCTCCCACATCAATCACTAACGAAGAAAATGCCCTACAGCCTGATATTATGGAGACATTTTCTCAACTGAGGCTCCCTCCTCTCTGATGCCTCTAGCTTGTGCTAAGTTGACATGAAACTGGCCAGGACATGTTGGGAGGCAGTAGTGTGGCTACTTGGGAGATCCATTCATTAAGGCCTCAAGTTCAAGATAACCCTGAGCAACAACTGTGGGACCCTTTTCAGAAAAGAGTACTCTGTCCCAGTAATCCAAGAGCTGGTGAGGCATTAATGGGAGGCTACAAAGTTTAAGATTTGCTGAGCTTCAGAAGGAATTCCACAACAGTCTGGATGGCATACGAAGACCTTGTATAGGGGAAGAGGTTGGAATGAGGGTGGGGCACACAAATTCAGGGTGCTTCAATCACCTGCCACTTCCTCCCCCAACAGAGAGAGGCACCTCGTCCCATCTTTAGGGGACCAAATGCCAGCTACTTGATCCATAATACCAAGAATATGTGCTTTAGACAGGAGTCCAGTTTGTCAACTCCTCTGCCGGGAAAAAGGACTCTGAAGTTAATTATTTGCTTTGTTTCACAGGAGCCAAATGTATTCCTTTGCCCAGGCTTTTCCTTTTGGTTTATTTGTGTGGTTTTTATAAAACGGGGTCTTGCTACATAGCCCAGGGTACACTCCATCCCACAAGCCTCCTGCCTCAGCATGCATTAGTTCTTCGTTATTTTGATTTCTAATATAATTACATCTTCCCTTTGCTCCCTCCAAGCCCTCCCATATCCTTCCTTGCTCTTTTTCAAATTAATGCCCTCTTTTTCATTAAATATTATGTATGTGTATATGTAATATACATATCAAATCTGTAAATATGTGTGTAATAATATATATATATATATATATTCACAAAAACATATATATTCCTAAATAGGTATATACAACTGCTCAGCCTGTATATTGTTACTTGTATACCATTGGCTGAAAACATACAAACAAATGGATAGCCAATTGGTGTGTTCCTCCCTGGGGAAGACTGTTTCTCCTCACTTGCCTGTAGTTGAGGCTTGCTAAACCTTTCCCATCCACTGTAGCATGTCCTTTGTCCTTTCTCAGCTGGCGTTTAGGTGGTCACATTGGGGAGACTTCATGGGTGTAGCTTCTGACACTCCTAGGAGACTGTGCCTCACAGCAACTCCCTTGTTGGCATAAGAAAAGAAGCTACAGAAAATGAAATTTGTTAAAGTAATTCTCAAATTTAGCACCTATCTCTGTAAAATCTCTAACATGTAGCAAAGTGTAATTTTCATAAGAGCAAGTTGAGATATGTATTTAGCTATAATACACATCTATCATTTCTCAGACAAACTTAATGTCAACTCCCTTTGGAATCACGTTGGCTTCTGTTACTATAGTTAAAGATTGACTTGAATCTTACAGACACGATAAAAAGAAAATTTTGCTTTGAAAGACCACAATGAGTTCATTCTTTTAGTCCCCAGTGCTATAAGCTTGCTCTGAGCACTTTTAGACTAAGATGATCTTTCAATATTTACGTAATACATGTAAACAACACATAGCCCTTCAGGCAATGCTGCTAACATTCCAACAAAGCAATGACTCCAAGGACCTGCTGTTGTCACTGGCGTCTCAAGGCTTCCGGTTCAAGTTACCCAGTGATGTGGGCACCACCCTCATCCTATTGGATTCCTTATGAATAACACAAGCGTAAGGACGCTTGTAATTAGCTACAGTCAGACAACCCTCTTTGAAGTTCCCAAGAGCCGACTGTTTCGGGTGCTTGTCCACAGTTGTTTATTAGTTGGTCAAATTACAAAGCATGTCTTAATTTCCTCAAAGCAAAGCAGCATTCTTTCATGTTTTAAATCTAAGTGAGAGTATCACTAACTTAAACACAGAACACGTACATAGAAACAATCTGTTTTCGTAGGAAATAGCACCATCAGCAGATCTGAACATGGAACCCCTTTCGTTTTAAGAGAATGGTTACTAACACTGAAAATGGTCAAATTCCACCAAAGGAAAAGATACTATTTTCCTGGTAAGGTATACGGTGCATTTCAGTGATGGCGACTCAGTGCTCATAGCAACTTGCTCATGTTAAGACGGTGGGGCAGGAATATGGGGTACACCTGTAATTCCAGCATTTAGGAGGTGGAGGGAGTTGTTGGCCAGTGTTATCCTCAGCTACACAGAATGTCTGAGACCATTCAGGCTACAGGCGACTGTCTCAAAACAAAACAACAATATAAAGTTGCATAAGAGGCTCCAGGGATACAGCCACCTAAATTCAGCATTGGTACCACTCTCCCCACCCCCACTGCATCAAGTCTTGAACCTTCTACTTTTGGAAGTCTGTGTCTGGACTTCCTGGTGACTCTATAGCCCATTTAAAAAAAAAAATGTATTTTATTTTTAGTTTTATGTGCTTGTGTGTGTCGGGGAGGAGTAAATGCCCATGAATGCAGATACCCTCAGACCTCAGAGACCAGATGAAGGCATCAAATCTCTGAACCTGGAGTTGCAAGTAATTATTACTCCAGTCCTCTGCAAAAGTAGTACAGGATTTTTACCCCTGAGCCATCTCTCCAGACTCTATATTCTATTTTTATATAGGAAATTGGCTAACAATTTGATATGAGAAAAAAAAATCCCATGCTTATTTTCATCTATCACCATAGTAACTACACATCAACAGCCCTGTAAAACATTAGACCAAGACAAAAGCACATAACCAAGAAGCAAGTATTTCCTGAGCATCGACTCTCTGAGCGAGTCTGGTTTATGTGATGGCCAAATGCAGTCTCCACTCACAGTACTAGAATCAACTGTACCCTTTCCTCAGCCCTTGAGAGATAAATATGAGGTCCGTGTGGAATTGTGCACTATCCTATGCCAAATATGTAACAGTAGAAACAAAATCGGGCTAAAGAGATGGCCCAGTCAGTAAAGTGCTTGTCACGCAAGCACAAGGACCTGAGTTCAAATCCTCAGTCCCCCACCACAGGTACGGTGGCCACATTTGTACTCACACCACTAGAAGAGCAGAGTCAGGAGAAGGGTGATCCCTGGGGCTGGCGGCCAGCCAGCCTAACAGAAATGGTGAACTCAGGGTTCAGTGAGAACCTGTCTCAAACAGAAAAAAGAGGGTCGGCAAAATGGCTCAGCAGGAAAAAGTACTTGTGGCCAAACCTGGCAACCTGGGTTTGATCCCCAGAAGTCTGGTGGTGGGAGGAGAGAATGGACTCCCTCAAGTTGTCCCTGACCTCCACATGACTCGTGTACAGCTTTCTCACTCTAGCACATCCGCCACAAAATAAATAAATAGTTTTAGTTTTGTTTTTTAAATAAAGTAAGCTGTAGGGTTGGATTAGCCCACACCTTTAACCCCAGAATTTAGGACTTGGGCATGTGGAGATCTATGAGTACTAGGCAGCCTGGTCTGCACAGCAAGTTCCAGGACAGGGTTACATGATTATATTAAGAGACTGTCTCAAAAAAAAAAGAAAAGAAAAGAAAGAAAGGAAAGAAAAGAAAAAAAGAAAAAGAAAGAAAGAAAGAAAGAATGAGTAAGTAAAAGAACATAATAAAAAATTAAGGTGGAAGGAGTAGAGAGATGGAGAGATGGCTCAGCAAATAAAATAAAAGCACTTTTCGCTCGTGCAGAGGACCTGGGTTGGATTCCCAGCATCCATATGGTGGCCCATAACCACCCAGAACTTCACTTCCCTCTTCTAACCTGAGTACCAGGCATGTACATGGTGCACATACATCATATTTGCAGGCAAACCACTCACACACATAAAGTAAAATAAACGAACCCTTAAAAGGTATTAGCAAAAATAACAACAAGGTGGAGGGCAGTTGAGGAAGGCAAGAGACAGCACCCTCTGGCACCCATGTGCTCACACCCTGGCAGCACCTGGACCGAGAGCCAAAGGCAAGAGCCATCAGGTGTGTCCTAAGTGGCTTCCCAATGTTTAAGCACAAGTATTAGTTCCATCAAGGGAGCCACTCCCCTCTCCAGCAGGGAAGTCACTGGGACTCCGATGAGTCACTTGTTGATGTGAATGTGACATCAGCTTGCATCCACAGTTCAATCCCATAATTTTCCCATGTGCTTTTAAAAGTCTAAAGTGATGATTTTGTGTGCTGCACATTCCTCAGATAAACATGACAGGCTTTACAATGTTATGCAGCAACAGTCATCGGTGGTTGGCTCGCTCTCTGCCTGGGAGGGCAGATCACAGCGGAACAGCACAGTAACTTCTGTGTTTGTGCCTAGCCTCCCTCCCAGCCCACCCCCAGAATGCTCAGGTGTTACAACACCTCAACTCTTTCAACAAGCAGATTGACAAAGACTTATGCAAATGACCAAGTCACGCTCTCATGGGCAAGTGCTTCAGATAATTAAAATAAAAATAACAGCAGTGAAGTTGGTAAGCGGAACCTAACAGTAAGGTAAACAAAGGTTTACAGTGTAGAAAACAAAGGGTCCTGGCCTAGAGTCATAGAATCCTACAGATGGACCGTGCCTTGCAGGGTATCTAGTTTAACCAGCCACCTGATACAGATACTCTTCTTTTTGCTTTTTTTGCTGTTGTGTGTGTCCCCCCCCCCCCCCGTGTGTGTGTGTGTGTGTGTGTGTGTGTGTGTGTGTGTGTGTGTGTGTGTGTGTGAGAGAGAGAGAGAGAGAGAGAGAGAGAGAGAGAGAGAGAGAGAGAGACCTGGATCAGCCTGATGTGGGTGCTAGAACCAAACTTTGATGCTCTGCAAGAACAGCAAGTGTTCAGAGCTGCTGAGCCATCTCTCCAGCCCAGCTGCCTTTTCCCACACTCTCCTGGCCCTGTGTGAAGATCACTCCACCACCATCTGGTCAAATTCTGCAGTGCTGAATCTTCCTCTCACCAGCTGATCCGCCCCTCCCTGCAGCAACTCAGTCCAGTTGGTTTTGGTTTGTTTGTTTTTAAAAGTACATCACACGTTGGCACCTGTCCCCTGCTGTCCCCGGAGAGCACCTTACCCCCAGCCCCTGTTTTTTTTTTCCATGTTACATAATCACATCTAGAGAATAGGCACAAAAATAAAGATTCCCAGCTAGGATCCACAGATAAGTGAGAACGTGGTGTTTGCCTTTTTTGGGTCTAGGTTATCTAACTCAGGAAAGCATTTTCCAGTTCCATCCATTTCCCTGAAAAATTTTTTTTCACTAAATAGTATTCTGTAATGGATATATACCACAAATTCATTATCCACTCTTAAGTTTGAAATGACCCACAGAGAGATAGTCATTGACAATCACACTGATTAAGCCAATGGAAAGGTCCTTTTTATCGATGGCCAGACCAAGAGCAGGCTTGTGCCTCTGAAAAGTCTCTTGGTGCCCAAGCTCAGGGATACACAGTCTTGAAGACAGAACCACCAAGACCATAATTTACATCAAAGTTAGATGAGGGTCAGAGTAACCTTGAACTGTTCATTCCTGGCAGTGTGGTAGTTATTTTAGGCATAACTTGTCAATTATTTTTGACTTATAACTTTTCTTGTTATTTCATTTTACTTAATGATTTTGGTTAATACGTCTGGACCATGGTCAAGGCCATGGAAATCCCAAATGTGTTACAAAGGCAGATGTGACTGCGGTGGGAAGAGGAGTAGAGGGCTGAGAACTCTCTAGGCAAATACAAAATGGAGTCAGAAGAAGATGATGCCACTTCAGTCATTTCAGGTTGAAGGGCGTTTAGTTGTTTCCACTTTCTAGCTAATGTGACTACAGCATCAAGGAACATGACTGAGAATTACCTGTGGAGTGGGATGTTAGTTTAAGTCCTTGGGCACAGGCCAAGGGATAGGGTCATATGATGGATCTACTTTTAGCTTTTTGAGAATTCTCCATGACGTCCACGCCCTGACCAGCTTGTTGTCTGCTCTTTCTTTAGCTGCTGACTGGGGGTGAGAGGAAATCTCAGAGTACTTTTAATTTTCATTTCCCTAATTATTAAGGAGGTGCTAAGAAAGAGGACATAGGAAAAATGGGGGGGCAGACTTAAAATTGGAGAGAAGGAGGGAGGGCGATGCAGAAGAAGGGGAGAGGGATAAAATAGCACGGAGGATGCGGGGAAAGCCATGAGAAAACATTTCATGTTTAATATATATCAGTTAATATATATAATATTACATATCATCGGGTATAAATATACACTTAACATATATTAAAACATCCTACGAGTTGTTTGTTCATTTTATGCCTCAGCTCCTCAACTGTCTAAAAGGGGAGCAGTAGTAACCATAATGTCTACCTACTAGAGCCGAGGACACTGAGTGCTAGCATTCGCGATGTTCTTAAAACTGTATTGAGTGCAGTGCTTTTGCCTGACATGGTAGGACACACTTTTAATCACAGCACTGGGGAGGCAGAGGCAGGTGGATCTCTGTGAGTTCAAGACCAGCCTGGTCTACAGAGTGAGTTCCAAACCAGCCAGAGCTGCATACTGATACCTTATCCCAAACAAACAAACAAGTAAAAGCACACATACACACACACACACACACACACACACACACACACACCATGTAACACATGAATAAGCAGCTAGCAATGCTACTGTTATTTATTTACTTTCTTATTTGTTTGTTTGTTTCTCTTTCTCCCCACTTCTCCATCTCTCTGTCTCTCTCTCTGCAAACATGGGGATAAAGCCTGGGGCTTTGCACGAGCAAGGCAAGCATTACCACTGTCTTAGTTAGGGTTTCCTAGTGTCGTGAAGAGACACCACGACCACAGCAACTCTAATAAAGAAAATATTCAACTGGGGTGGTGTTGTGGGTTATCTGTACCCTGTGAAGAGGTGTTGCAGTGATTGGTGTAATACAAAGCTGAATGGTCAATAGCTAGCAGGACTTCCAGGCAGAGCGAGGAAGAGGATGATGGAGGTGTGCAGGACACCATGGAGACAAGGAACAAGTCAGACGTACAGAATGGGAGACAGGTAAAGGCCATGTATTGGAACATAGGTTAATAAAAATAAGGGTTAATTCAAGTTATATGAGCTAGTGGGACAAGCCTAAATAAAGGCCAAGCTTTTATAATCAATAAGTCTCTGTGTTGTTATTTGCAGGTTGGCAGTCTAATGAAAAAAATATGACTATAGGCCAGCTCACTTAGTTTCAGAGGTTCAGTCCATTATCGTCATGGCAGGGATCATGGCAGCTTGCAAGCAGATGTAGGTGCTGGCTACATCTTGGCTTGCAGACATCAGGAAGTCAACTGAGACACTGGGTGATATCCTGAACATAGGAAATCTCAAAGCCTGCCTGCATAGTGACACATTTCCTCCAACAAGGCCAAATCCACTCCGACAAAGCCACACCTCCTAATAGTGCCACTTCCTATGAGATTATGGGGGCCAAATATTCAAACCACCACAGCCAGAAAGATGCAAAGCCAGCCATTATTTCTATAGTATGTGTATGTTCGTGTGTGTGTGTACATGTGTGCAAGCGTAAGGACACAGTGTGTGTGTGTGTGTGTTTCTAGAAATCAGAGGTCAATGTTGGCAAGTACAATTTAATTTTTCTCCATCTTATATTTTGATACAGACCTCTTATTGGGCACTGGGGCTCATTAATTAGCATAGGCTGGGTGGCCATTGAGCCCAAGGTATTCTATTCTCTCTACCTGCTTGGCACTGTAGTTATAGACAAAGGCCACCATTCCTGGCTTTTTCCATGGGTGCTGACATTCACTTCGTGCTTGCCAGGCCAGCATCTTCCCTCCTGGGCTGTCTCCCCAGCTCCTTGGCCATCATTTCTATTATACTCCAGTTTGGCTGATGAGGGTACTGCAGTGAAGACATTGGGCGACAAGTATAACAGATTCAATTAATGTCAAATCACTACGAGAATCAACCTTTTTACCCTAAGTCTTTACAATTTCTTGCATATCTGCTGTGCAGTTAGTTTTGCATGCTAGCTTTGCATACTGGTCTATTTTTTAAACAGATTCCATTCCAGAATTTCTTTCAGTGTCTGGTTTATTCTGAATTTGCATCCAAAACTATGGCTTCTTCCTAAGAAATACTCCTATTATTATAGTTTACCATTAAATAAAATTATCTAGTAGTAACCCCAAAATGGCAAAAGTATATTTGGAAAACAGTACATTATAAAATGTATCAAAATTCATACAACTAGGCTAGGTCTGATGACAAATTCTTGTAATTCTATTGTTCAGGGGACTGAAGCAGGAAAGCCACAAGTTTGAGGTTAGCATGAGCTGCATAGTGAGTTCCAGCCCAGCCTGGGCTACTCAGAAAGAATGTTTCAACAAGTAAAATAAAATTAGCCTTTAACATTGGTATATTGGTTTAGCAATAAAAATAAAAGATATAAAAATGCATCTATGCCATAGAGTCTCTACTTGGCTTACAAATTAGAGAGCCCCCCAGCTCTCCAAGATGATATATCCAGGGGCACTCTGCTATCAACAGCACAAAGAACCTGGCGTGTGCATTATGCAAGAGGAAACCGAGCCCAAACAGAGCAGGGAAACCGCGCTATTTAAATTGTCACACCAGCAGCAACACGACTGAAAATGACACCCCCCCAGTATTGTTTTCCCCATAGCATGAGTTTCACAAGTCCTCTGTGTCAGAGCTGTGTCTGCGCTTGTGGATTCCTCCTCCTCTGCGCCTTTCTGCCTGTAACAAAGGAAAGGAGAGAGAAGCTTGTCAGATTTCCACGCCGGGCCAGCGTATACAGTGGCAGGATCGCTCTGTGAGCCAGCAAGGAAGAGAATCAGCTGTCTTCAGAGGCCCGCGCTCTGAAGATGGCCTCGAAGTCATGGGCAGATGCCAAGGAGAAGCTGCAGCGGCCGTGCCTTACACTGGTTAGAAGAGAAGGGACTGCGTCCTGGAGTGGGTCCCCCTGCCCACTAGCTAGCAGCTGGCCCTCAGTGGCTTTCCTCTTGGGCGCTTGGCCACGGACTTCATGTTTACTCTTCCAAGCTGTCTTCAGAAATCAGAATATAGAGACACACTTAGCAAGAGAAAGAAATATTAGGAGTTTTTGGTTTTTGAAACCAAGTTTTACTTTGTAGCTTAGGCTATCTTGAAATTCACTATGTAGCCCAGGCTGGCCTCCAACCCACAGTGACCTGTCTTATGGATTGCAGGCAATTTGCCAAACAAATCTTTTCCTAGAGGTACGGAGGACCTCTCACTGAGTAGTCCCTGGTTGGCCTTGAATTTGCTTCAGTCCCCTGCCTCTGCTTCCAGAGTGCTAGGATTACAGGTATGTGCCACCACACTCAGCAAAAAGTGATGGATGTATATTTTGCATATATATTATACATTATATGTATGTACATATACATACACATACATACCTATGCTGGGCAGTGGTGGCACACACCTTTAATCCCAGCACTCAGGAGGCAGAGGCAGGTGGATCTGTGAGCTGGAGACCAGCCTGGTCTACAAAGTGAGTTCCAGGGCAGGCTCCAAATCTACACAGAGAAATCCTGTCTCAAAAAACCAAAACCAACCCAAAACAAAACAAAAATTCATACATACATACATACATACATACATACATACATATTTGTGTGCTTCTATAGGACACAGAGACGCCCTCCTTTACACAGGAGAAACAGTAGCTCTTGGTTCCAGTGGGAACTGAAGTTTCTCATGAGCTGAACCTGTAATTTCAGACCAGACATTCAATTCTTTGGGTTAATGGACTGAGAAGTCCATGATCCCAGAATGCCAGGCAGTAGCTGTAACGTGTACTGTTTTTCCGCCTGCCGCCGCCCTGTCTTGTCTCACCGCTGCGCCAGCCCCAAATAATACACAGAGACTCTGTATTTGATACAATACTGTTGGCCCGGTTACTTGTTACTTATCGGCTAGCTCTGCCTTTAATTATTAACCCATTTCTATGTATCTTCACATGGCCTTCTCTTACCGGGGAGGCGGCTGGCGTCCAGCTCTCTCCAGACTCTCCATCTTGACTCCTCCTTACTACTTCCTATTTCCTCCTTGTCTCCTAGTCCCTCCTATCTTCCTTTCCTATTGGCCAACAGTGCTTTATTATTAACCAGTATGAGAAACATATATAGAATGACATCTCCCATCATCTCCTCTTTTCTGTCTAAAATAACATGAAGGGTTTTAACCTTAACATAGCAAAATATATCACATAACAGTTATCAAATAATCACAGTTAACACTATTTAGTCCATTAACATTTAGCAAGATTTGAAGAAAATATTCCATCATCTATCCTATCTTTGTGTGTCTAAAGTAACTTATCTTTAATACTAAGGAAAACTATAACTATAACTATCTGTCTTCAACTCCTTCAAAGACCACAGAAGGATAATATATAAGCTCTAGAAATGACAGAGACATCTTGCCTTTTCAGTCACCCGAAGTTCTTCTGTAATCTTCCATCTTCAGCCCATAGGCCATAGTATGTCTGACAGACTCTCCAGTAAAGCAGATAACTTTAAACTGTCTTCTTTATTGGCAGTTTGTCAGTCACTTTTTCTCCGTGTCCTGCATACTGTCTCAAAGACTCTTCCATGAAGCAGGATCTCTGTAGCAATGTCCATCTTGAATCAGGAGTCACTTTCCTGTGGGTCCTGCATGTCCAGTTTATACATCACAAAGTCAAACAGTCCAGACAAGAGCAGTATCTTGTCCAAATGGCTAGTCTTGCCATATTGGAAGCAAACTTCATAATGCATTTCTTCGATGTCCATCGTCCTTTCTGGTGCAGGTGGTATTGCCAAGAGCAATTATGTCTCACTGTCACAAAAACCCTAAACCACTTTAAATGCCATATTCTGTAGGTCTTTGAAAGGTTTGAAGAATTGCTATCTATCTCAAATACATCTCTGTGTATCTTGAAAAACCTAACTAACTTAACTCTAAGCTTTGACTATCATAGGTAATTATCTATAATCTGTAGTACATTATACAATATGTTTCTGAATGAACTATATAAACACAATACCTAAACAAAAGGAGAAATATATACATCACAAAATTGACCTTAAATTGTATCAATAAATGAAAATCCATTACAAAACAAAGTATTCATATCTATACCATAATTCCCTTTTACCTTTAAAAAGAATATTGGTTGTGATCATTACCCATTTATAACCAAGTCCATTTAAATGAAACCAAACATTTATAAACAATATTTGGGAATTTGGGCGTCGTTCTTTCCAAACTACTTCCTGCTGACAGGGGGCGCTGTCATGGGGGATCCTGAGAAGTTGCAGAAATCTTGGCTGTAGTCTTCGAGGCTGCTTTGTCCAAGCTGTTTTGAATGTTGGATCATCAGCGACTGTTTCAGGGGGCCTGGCTTGATCAAACCACATTAGTCTGGAAGGAATCCATAGCTTTTCATTTTCTGTGGAAACAAAAATAGAAATCCTTTTCCCCAGTAACTTGTCCTTGAACTTAAATGTTGGAGTCAAAGCATTTTTAAAATATATAAATTGAATTAATCCAGCAGCATTTCCTTTATCAGTTGTTGTTATTTTCTCAGCAGTCAAACAATGCAGAGACAACACAACAGCATACAGTAACCAGATTCTCTCTGAGCTTTTCATCTTTACATGGCTTTATTATTGCTCTGTTTATTTTAATTTTATTTATTTATTTTTTATTTTTTGACATAGGGTTTCACTTTGTAACTCTTATCTGTCCTGGAATTTACTCTGCATACCAGGTTTACTTTGCAAATCACAGAGATCTGCTTGCCTCTGTCTCCTGAGTGCTGGGATTAAAGGCGTGTGCTACAACACCCAGTTCCTCTTTGTCTATTTAAAACCATTTTATTTTTCTCTCCCAAGCCTATGTATTTTTTTTTTTTTTAAAAATACACTGTAAACTTTTAGCACCTTTTCTTAATGTGAATCTGTCTCTACTGTAAATCTTTATCTTTTTCTGGCCATGAGTCTTTATCTGTTAAACAACAACATTGTTAAGATGAAAGTCTTTGTTTCTGCCGCGGTTTACCAAAGATGGTGGCGGGTACTTTTACCGGCCAGCATGGAAAGCTGTGCTCACAGCCTTGGTCTGCGCTGCCACCCAGAAAGCATGCTGCCGGCTTGGAGATGTGGTCACTGCCATTGCCATCTCTCATACACAACAATAAATTGTTAGCAAAGTTATTTAAAAGCTGTGCGGTTTTTTGCCGCTTAAGCTGAGTCAGGAATCTTCCCTTAAAGGAGCCGAACAATCTGCGTGTCTCTAGCAAGTCAGAGTCCAACTGAGAAAAATGCTGCTACCAAGAAACCTTGCTTATCTCTGTTCTTTTGTTTCTAAAACCCATTTTTAACCTTTTGTTAAATTTTAAGTGGAAGTTCTTACTAGCCACGTGGGCGCCATTTGTAACGAGTACGGGTTTTTCTGCCTGCCGCTTGGTTTTGTCCTGCCGCTGCGCCGCCAGCCCCAAATAACACACAGAGACTCTGTATTTGATATTATCCTGTTGGCCAGTTACTAGTTTCTTATCGGCTAGCTTTATCTTAATTATTAACCCATTTCTGCTGATCTATGTATTTCTCTTACCGGGGAGCCGGCGGCATACTGCTTTCTTCAGACTCTCCATCTTGACTCCTCCTTACTACTTCCTATTTCCTCCTTGTCTCCTAGTCCCTCCTATCTTCCTTTCCTATTGGCCAACAGTGCTTTATTATTAACCAGTATGAGAAACATATATAGAATGACATCTCCCATCAAGTAGCAATGTTTTTATGAAGGGCCTGAGAAATCCACTGTGTCACAAAGTTTAGCCACAGACTGACAGAGAGAGGAGAGGGCATATAGAATGAAAACAGCATTGCTGACATTCAAGTGAACAAAGAACCAGGCTTCGAGGCACACACCTTTAATCCCAGCAGTCAGGAGGCAGACAGGGATCTCTGTCAGTTAAAGGCTAGCTTGTCTACATAGTGAGTTCCAGGACAGCCAGGACTACACAGAGGAACTCTGTCTTAAAAAACAAAGCAATCAAAAAAAGAACCAAAATGTATAGACCTTGTTCTTTGAGTACGGATGAAACTTAGGGCCTTGCATATGCCAGGGAAGCACCCTGCTGCTAAACCTCCCATCCTCAAGATTGTTTAGTTCTGAGAGTTCAGTAAAATATGGAGAAGACTAAAGAAGGCCTTGTCAATAAACAGTGACTTCCTTTCCTCAGAGGGGTTTTTTTGGGGGGGGGGGGCGGTTGTCAACAAATGGTTCCTTTAGTCCCTTTGTCAGCAGACTCATTAAAGAAAAGACCTCTGTACACCGTCTAGACCACAGGAGCAGTGACAAATTCTGAGACATCACAGATGGGTGTACTGTAAACAAACGTGAGCAGAAGTGGGGAGCGTAATCAATGCCACCGTGGCTACTATGTCCATCACCCAGAGCTGATCATCCCAGTGCCTGAAACAAAAGATGAGAAGACAGCTCTCTTCCAAGAACCATTCTGATATTAATTAAATTGGCAGATATACTCAAAAGCAACAAACAAAAGAAAACCAAGCTATTTCAGCTTTACTGAAAAGGCAGGGCTTGCCAGATAGAAAGACCTCAGTCAAAGCAGAAAAATGACTCTCAACCTGCCAAAGGATGTCAGTCATGATGACTGAAGCCAAACTTCCGTTCCACAAAGCAACATGAGGAAAGAATTTGTCATACTAGTAAACACTGTGGTCATTTGGAAAGGGGAGAAAAAATAGGTATTTTTAATGGCTTATGCATGCTAGTGATTTTCTGAAGTGATACAGGAAAATGTCTAACAAGAATGTATCTTAAGCTCAGTCACTGGAGCAATGTCTGAGCAAGAATGCAAAGGCTTCTACAGCCTGGTGTCTCCAGAGACCAAGACCAGTCTGACCAGTTCGCACTGTGCAGAGCAGGTAGAACCTGTCAACAGAGAAAATGGATAATTCTCAACCCAGGAGAAGCAAATACAACATCTGGTTAAAAAGAAGTCAACTAAAAACTCAATAAAACAGATGACTCAAACAAGCCCATTATCAACCAAGGGTTGGCATAGACCTCTTGGGTAGATCACTCCGGATTAGAAACAGAACAGCTTCTTCATGAGAGGTCCATATGAAGATGTAAAAGACATCATCCCATTCATCTAACTCCACTGTGAAGAACTAGGGGGAGGAAGGGCATGAGGGGGTGGGTGGGCAGAAGCTGAAGCACATGATGGTGACTCTAGAGCTGATGACATAAGTGCCTTCATCAGAGTATGACTGAGCCAAAATTTGGGAGAATTACAGATGGCGAAAAGAAGGAAGATATGAGTGTTTTGTCAGAGGTGAATACACATACTCTAGAATATTGTTTTCTAAATTTGATCAAAGGCTATGCTCAAGTTGTCTTCACTTGTGGAACTGATCACACCCAAGTTTTTGTTTGTTTGTTTTTGAGACAGGATCTGTGTAGCTCTGGCTGTTACAGAACCCATTCTGTAGATCAGCTAGCCTGTAAATGACAGATTTAATCCATGCCTCTGGATTAAAGGTGTGTGCCATCACACCTAGCTCTTGATTGAATATATCTCCTACATAATCATTACAGTTATTTTTTTTTTTAAACAGGAACTCCATATAGTTCAGCCTGGCCTTGAATTCAACATTCTGCTTCCTCCACCTCCTAAGGCTGAGATTACAGTCATACACCACCAGACTGAAGTGGAAGTCCCCTTTTAATATTCATACCCCCACAGTATCGTGGTAACAGTGGGGATTTCATCCGAGTGACGGTATTTATGAGTGCAGATTTCTGGTTGTGTTATTGTTTGTTTATATTTCATTTTGAGACAGTCCTCCTCCCTAACCCACTCTGCTTTCTTAATTCATTAATAACTTTAAGGGGAGGCTGGGGAGGGGCAGCAACCATACCCTTTCATTGCCATCATTTCTGACAGAAAATGTGTTTTACAAGGCTACTTCCATACCAAAACTCTACAGACAGATAGCATTGTTCATTGTTTACAAATGCTTCTTTCCCAGAACTCAGGAATATTTCCGAGGTTGAACTCTGCCTAGAGCTCCATCCTCAGAGTGACAGGATTATGCCCCTAGGCTGAGGGGCAGAGGGTTGGCTCAGAAATGGAATTCTAATTTCTCAAAGAGTTTTAAGAATGGAAGGACCTTAAGAAGAATACAAGACATAGACATACCCAATACTCCAAACCCTGCAAAGATGGAACTAAAACCACAGTAGATTCCTATAGTATGCCTTTCAGAAATAACAGTAATTTTTGAGCACCAAAAACCATGTATTGCCAGATAGACTTCAATCATACCAGTTCCCTCTGGCAGAGCAGGACACTGTCAGCATAGTCATATGACTTTATAGGTGACACAACTTCCCAAGACCAGATGCTATAGGTAGAGAAGATGGGATCTGACCTTATGGATCCCGACCCAGACTCTGCCCCTAACACCAGGCTGCTCTATCACTTGCCTTCACATTCTAGGCCTGCCACAATGGCAGTAAGTACCTATAGAAGGGATCCTTCTGTGATCTAGTGAAAAATTCATCACAGAATTCTGGTCTCAGCTCTGCTAATTAGACCTGTGAACAAGGACATACGTCTTAGCATAACCCCTTGCAGTCCCCTCTTCCCCCCCCCCCGCCCAAAAAAAGTGTTGACAGGAATCATATATCCCACAAGGACACTTGCTCAACTATGTCTATAGCAGCTTTATTTGTAACAGCTAGAACCTAGAAACAACCTGGATGCCCCAACTAAAGAATGGGTAAAGAAAATGTGGTACATTTACACAATGGATACTACTCAGCTGTAAAAAACAATGATATCAGAAATTTTCAGGCAAATGGATGGAACTAGAAAAACCATCCTGTGTGAGATAACCCAGACTTAGAAAGACAAACACAGTATACACTCTCTCATAAGTGGATATTAGATGTAAAGCAAAGGATAACCAGACTATAGACCACATCGCTAGAGAACCTAGGTAACACGGAGGACCCTAAGAGGGACACACATGCATTGCCATAGGAAAGGGAAATAGATGAGGTCTCCTGGGTAAACTGGGGGTGGAGAAGTGGATGGGGGATGAGAACATGAGAGAATGGGTTAGTTGAGTTGGGGAAAGAACAGAAAGAAAGAGAAATAAAAGAGACTTCTTGATAGAGGGAGCCATTATGGGGTTGGGGAGAAACCTGGTGCTAGGGAAAATCCCAGGAGTCTACAAGGATGACCCCAGCTAAGAATCGTAGCAATGGTGGAGAGGATACGTGAACCAGGCTTCTTCTGTAATCAGATCGGTGACTACCCTAATTGTCATCATAGAATCTTCATCCAGTAACTGATGGAAGCAGGTATAGAGATCTACAGCCAAGCACTGGGCTGAGCTCCTGAAGTCCAGTTGAAGAGAGGGAGGAGGAATCATATGAGCAAGGGGCTCAGGATCATTGGGGTTTTTTTTGTTTTGTTTTGTTTTGGTTTGGTTTGGTTTTTTGTTTGTTTGTTTGCTTTTACTCTATCCCCATGTTGGAACATCAAAATATTATTGGTTTTATACTCTTTACTCTTTGGTTCTTGGGTGGGTGGCTGGGGGGCATCACCCAACTTCCAAATAACCCACCACAGAGACTTATTCTTACTTATAAATGCCCAGCCTTAGCTTGGCTTGGTTCTTGCCAGCTTTTCTTTAACTTTTATTATCCCACTTACCTTTTGCCTCCAGGCCTTTTCCTTTTCTTACTCTGTATATATTACTTTCACTCCTATTCCTGGCTGGCTATTTGGGTAGGGCTGGGTGGCTGGCCCCTGATGTTCTCCTCTCCTTATGCTCTTAACTCCTCTTTCTCTCTTCCCAGATTTCTCCTCCTATTTATTCTCTCCGCCTGCCAGCCCTGCCTATCCTTTCTCCTGCCTTGCTATTGGCCATTCAGCTCTTTATTAGACCATCAGGTGTTTTAGACAGGCAAAGAATCACAGCTTCACAGTTAAGCAATTTGCATTGCTTCACAAATACAGCACAAACAAAAGCAACATGTCTTCACATCATTAAGCAAATGTTCCAGAGCATACACAAATGTAACATACCTCAAAGTAATATTCTTCAACAGATCATGATGGGGAAACCCACAGAGACAGCTGACCTGTGCTAGTGGGAGCTCATGGACTCTGGACTGACAGTTGGGGCGCCTTCATGGAACCAAACTGAATGTGGGTGACAGTTGTGTGGCTTGGTCTGTTCGTGGGACCAGGAACCGACTCATCTCTGGTGCAGGAACTGACTTTTTGGAGCCTAGGCTCCCCTCCCCCAAATGTTGACACAAAGCTAAAGAATCACAAAGTCAGACCAGGCTTAGTTCCATACACTTGTGACCCCAGGACTTGATAGGCTAAGGCAGGAGGATTTTGAGTTCAAAGTCAACCTTGGCTATATAACAAGTTCAAGGCCATACTGAAACTCTGTTTAAAAAACAATATAAGCCCAGTGTGGTGGTGGTTGACATTAATCTCAGCACTCTGCTAGTTCAAAGGCAACCTGGTCTACAAAGTGAGTTCCAGGCCAGATGGAGCCACCCTGTTTCAAATAATAATAATAATAATAATAATAATAATAATAAGAAGAAGAAGAAGAAGAAGAAGAAGAAGAAGAAGAAGAAGAAGTTACAACTTAGTTTTTAATAGTTTTATGTGTATAGGTATTTTGCCTACATGAATGTCTCTGTACCCCTTGCATGCCGGTCCACAGAGTCCAGAGAGGGCATTGGATCTAGAGTTACAGACAGTTGTGGGCCACCATGTGAGTTCTGGGAAATCAAACCTGGATTCTTTGGAAGAGCAGCCGGCACCTCTTACATTACTTTTCTTAGCCCATAATGATCTTACTTTTGTACCTTATAGAAAAGGTTCAGGATTTTTTTTTTTATTATTATTATCTTTAAATCACATGCAGCCTTTACAGAAAAATGAGTCTAGCATTGATCCCACTAGTTGAGAATAAGACCACTTCCACAGTTTAAAGTCAGTTTTGAAGCTTTAATTAAATACTGGCTACATGGGTGAGCTCTGGCTAGGTCTATACCTCCGTTCCCAGGAAACAGCCCTGAAGTCACAGTTTACAGCAGTTTAAAGTATTTCCCATCAGGTCCAATCAGGGGCAAGCATACATTCTGACGTATTTCCTCCCACCCACATGTGATTAGGCACATCTGGTGCAGATGGGTCAAACAAACTTGTTTAGGGGGAGTGAAAACATGTGGTTTGTTATTGCCCATAAACAACAGCCTCCATCATTTCAGGAACTATCTGTCCTTGGGCCAGGGGCTTGCAGATCAGAGGTGTTTTTGTTTCATGATCTGTTAGCACGGTAATTAGAGCTTAAAATGTAACATCGGCTCTCATACTAGCTATGATAATGCCTTGTGTTCATTAGGCCCTGGTGGAAGCCAGGCAGAGACAGGCACTTCCTGCAGTGGTCTCAGGACGCCTCCCTTGACACAGTGACCTACAGTTGAGGGACAGTGTTGTTGCTACTGGAGACAGAAGTCTAGAGAGGGGAGGTGGGGCATAGCCAAGGGAGGGACGCTCCCAGCTGCCAAGGTTATTAGCAGCAATGACTTTGCATAAGTGAGACACACCTATACATATTACTCTGTAAGTGGTTCCTGACATACAACTGTACCAACCTACTCAGCCTTATCCCTCTTTCTTCTTTGCTTGTTCTGACTCTTGCCTCTACCTGCTTGAATACCTGCCTAGGCATTTGCTGTGAGACAAAAGTTTTCTTGGGGAGGGAGGTACCAGACACCCCAGACGGTGAGTCCACCACAGACTAAAGTACAGACACTTCGGAAGTCCAACTTGGTGAACAATGAGTTGTATTGTAGCCACTTACAAGAGAGCGAGGGGTTCTTATAGGAGCAGAAACAGCTGCGTCACTAAAGCCACTCGGCATGGCTGACAGCTCACAAAGCTGGGAACCTGAAGCTCACTCACTGCACAGCCTGTAGGCAGCTCAACAGGTTTGGAATGTCCTTTCCAGGTGCCTCAGTTGGCCCGAGCCTCCTCCAGGCAGCTCAGCTGGTTTCTGTTTCTCCCAGGGAGCTGGGCTGGTCTTTACAGCTTGGCTTCTCTCAGAGTAACCTTCAGCAACTAGCCTTGTTTACTCTTGGGAAAAAAAGGGCCTAGTGAATCTGGTTGGTTTCAAGGAGTTCCTGAAGCTATTTTGAATTGTTTACCTTACGGCTTATGAAGCTTCCCTGCAGGGTGGGTTGTTTCAATCTTGGAGTAAATGCTTTTATTACACAAAAGTATTATCATAAAGTTGGAAGGTTCCTTGGATAAGAATAGGAAAAAAAAATGAAGTTACAAAAAAGAAAAAGCACACACACAAAAAGCAACTGTTCTGCCTTTTGATTGTGGTATATAAGAACTTTGAGCAACAAACTTAGGGAGGATCCAAGTATTCACTGGATGCTGTCCAAACTCTAAAATCAAAACAAAACAAACTAAAAACAACAACAAAAAAAAAACTGATCTTTTTTTTAAACTTATTTTATTTATGTGTATAACTATTTTGCTTGAATGTATATATGTCTATCACATGTGTGCCTAATTTCCACAAAGGCCAAAAGAAGGCTTTAAATCTCCTGGAACTGGATTACAGGTGTTTACGAGCCATCGTGTGGATGCTGGGAGTCAAAGCCCGGGCACTCTACAAGAACCAGTGCTCTGAGCCACTGAGCCACCTCTTCAGCCCCAGAATTCTGACAGAATAAGACCTAGGATCCAAGGTGCTCTGGCAGCTCTAAATATTCCGTTGTGTAAAACTGAACATTGGAATTATAGATAGACCCCAGAAGCTAACATTTAGCCAAACCTGGTGGCACATACTTGTAGTCTCAACACTTCAGGAGGCTGAAGAGGAAAGATCACAAATTTGAGGCCACCTTGGCCTATAAGGCAGATCCTATCTCAAAAGTCAAAACAAAACAAAGTGAAACAATAGAAGTTAACATTGCCAAGCACTTACCATCTGCTGGGCTCTCTTCTACAATACCCTGTAAGTTTAAGTCATCTATCTTACAGCTGTGTGAAATGGGGATTATTAACTCAGCTATGCAGGTGAGGAATGGATACCATGACAAGGTTGTATTCCACAAGGCTCAAGGGAGAAATGGAGATACTGAAGGGCCCAGACCCTCACCCAGCCTCCTGCTTTAGCAGCCATGACAGACTGCAGAAAAGACCCAGCAAGAAAGACAAAAGGCCCCTGACTCAGGAACATGTGCTTGCCTGACTTTGCCTGACCTCCTAGTCACTAGGACATCAGATACCCTCGTGTGACAAGGAGCCAATCAGAAGTTAGCTCGTGGGCTCTGATGTGCTTTATATGCTTTACAGTAAAGGTGGCAAAATGGTGACAGGCAAAGCAGAGCAACTGCCCTGGGAGGACCTACAGGCCATAACAACCAGTTGGTCAACACAGGACAGGTCACCCAAGCCCAGAAGCGCACCAATCCTGAGACTGTTGTGTATTCTTAGACACTCCCCTTGCACACCTGATAAATTCCCAGCCTGGCAGTTCCCCGGGGTCCTTCTCTCTCCCACCCACCATGTTGGAGGACTGAAGACCCGAGTTAACTCATTAAATAATGAAAGACCCTTTGCTTTTGCATTAGAACAGATCTCTTGGTGATTTAGGGGTTCAGAATTTGGGCACAACCATATAAGCTCGAGAGGTCTGTTTTCAGAATCAGACAGCTCCTCACTGTCAACCATTCAGTCTTAAAGTATAGATATTCTCTGAAATTTAAATTCCATCTCACAGACAGGGAGCCTGAAGACCAGAAATATTGAGACCCATCCACATCCACACAGCTCCAGAATAGTTAAGAACCGCATCTCCTTGAATCCATCAGAAGCTCTACCACCTTTTGCTGACCCTGACTCGGATACGAAGAGGACCCGAAGGGGTGATGTTCTCATTTTCTTGTTCCTGGTCCTTGATAGTTTTGCTGATCTTCTCTGTGTGATTCTGGCTTTCCTGTGATGGGGAACCTAGAACATTTTATACTTGTATATCTGCATTAGTCTGGGTCTAGGCGAAGGCCTTCCATTCTGCCTAAAAGGGTTCCTGGCAGCAATGTCAGAAGCTTGCACATGGCTGTAAATCCAGCTCCGGAGGATCTGATGCCCTCTCTTGGCCTTTCTGGGCACTGTGCACACACACACACACACACACACGCACACACACACACACACACAGATACATAGAGAGATAAACGGGTGGGAGGGACGACACATACAAGTAAAATAAATCTGAAATTGTTTACTTTTATAAAGGAACCATGTAAGCTGGGTGTGGCAGTGCAGGTGTGATAGGGCACACTATACCCTAGCACGTGAGTAACTGAAGCAAGAATATCACACATTCCAGGACTACATGGTTCAAACCAATCCAAAACATGCAATTATTCAATGTCAAAAGTAAGCCCAGCTTTTACTCTAAGCTGATCTGGCTCAAATTCTGAGCTTTTCATTGTCATTTGTCAAAGTGTGTCTGTTTTGTTTTGTTTGTTTTTTGAGACAGGGTTTGTACTATGTAGCTTTGGCTGTCCTCGAACTCATTATGTAGACCAGGTTAACTTCAGACTTATAGAGATCCACCTGCCTCTGCCTCCCAAGTGCTGAGATTAAAGGCGTGTGCCACCATGCCCAGCTGTTGTCAAAATACTTTATGAAATGTGTACACACACACACACACACACCACATACATATGGCATCCTGAGGCAGACCAAACAGGACTTCATGTCAGTTCTATCAACATTATTGAAAAGTTACCTCCCTTTCCTGTGCCCTGGTTTCTGCCTTACTGAAGATTATTGACTGCATGGGATCACTGTGAGAACTGTCCTGAATCAAACATAGCAAGCATGCAATGCTAGCTGATGTTAGAGGTAACACATATCAACCCCCGCTTGAGAGACGATTAACAAATGTGAGGAACCTCTCAAGTTCCATCAGTAACGACACATCTGATAGTTTAGGACAGTGAGCTTCAGGTTTCCATGACTGCAACTCTGCTTCGGACTCGGTGTAGTCCAAAGACACCTCACTCTTCTGAAGCATCATGGTGTGCAATGTGATAAGTAGCACACAGAGGGATATATTCTAAGGATAAATAGTGGTTTTAGAGGCAAAACACTTACAGGGATGTATAGTTAGACAGCACAGTAGTCCATGTGTAAGATGACTTGCAGAGACTCAGCTCCCCTTGGAGAAGGCTTGTCACCTTATCACTTAGCCATATTCCCGTGTGTTTACTGACTGTTAAGAGTAAAGTTCCCACCACCCCCCACCACCGCCTGGTTCCACTGCCACGTAAGCCCCAAATAATACACAGAGAGACGTTGTTTTAGATACAAAACTGTTGGTCAGTTACTTCTTTCTTATCGGCTAGCTCTGTCTTAATTATTAACCCATTTCTGTTAATCTAAGTATTTCCACGTGGTCTCATTTTACCGGAGAGTGGGGCTGACTCCTCCCTACTATTTCCTCGAATCCCCTTGTCTCCTAGTCCCGCCTATCTTGCTATCCTATTGGCCAACAGTGCTTTATTCATTAACCAGTATGAGAAACATATATACATAATGACATCTCCCATCAACCGACCTAGCTCCAAGCTTCTAAACACAACCAGCTTATTATCTACAAGCATATTAAGCAAAGAAAATCTCAACTTTTAGCCTCTTCTTGATTCTGCAACAACACACCCCTCATGCTCTATGTTAGTCTCTGCAAAGCAATGATTGCAATCATGAGGATGCAATGCAAAGGCCAGGTGCCAAGGAGTCGGGGACAGAGGGGAAGAGCTGTCTAAAGGAATATTAATAGCAAGGTATTTGAGTGTCCTTAATTTATTCTGTATGTTTTCTTTCAATCAAATGAGACATATACTTGTCACTGTTTCCCTGTGTATTGGTTGATATATTAGCGTAATCATAAAATATTCCAAATAAAAAGCTGTTGACTCAGAAGTGATTAAATCTCTCAGTGAACTCACAACTATTTATTTGAACGGCTTCATTTTCCTGATTAAACAGCAGAAATAGTTTAATAAATTATCCAAGCAAATCACCACTTGAAATGAAGAGTATAGGTCTTCTAAGAATGAAGCTAGACTTATTTGTGAGTGGAGAACAATAAGATGGCTAAATGAAAGAATAGATAGGAAGCTGAAGTCAAACTAACTACATTTGGGGCTGGAGAGATGGCTCAGCCAGTTCAGAGCACTACTTGCTCTTCCAGAGGACCCAGGTTCAATTCCCAGCATCCACATAGCAACTTACAACTGTCTGTAACTCAAGTTCCAAAGGATCTGACACCTTCACACCAATGCACATAAAATAAACTTAAATAAATTATTTTTTTAAAAAGATCTTATTACATTCCCTCTCCTTCCCTTTCTGAGTGGTAATCTAAATTTAAATAAATTTTATCTAAATCAATTCCATTTAAATTGCCTGCATCAGTCCAATCATCTTGAATGGTAGTTAGAGAAGAATGGAAAACACACATGCGTGCACAAGCACACACACATGCACTCACTCACACACACACACACACACACTTACACTCTCTGTCACACACACACTCTCTCTCACACTCACACACACTCACAGATTCATTGGATGAATAATAAAAAACAAACCATCATTTTGTTATTATTAGAAGAAACATCAAGGATAAAGTAACCATTTAGGGAATGTATGCTATCAAAAAGAACTCCAGGACCCCATAAGAGAGACACCATAGGAAAAGAGCCTTCAAACTAGTGTTTGTCCAAACCACACAGTCAGATTCCTTGAACTTCGTGTATTGGTTATTGACACTTATCAACTAAAATTCTTAAAAGAATTATATATAGGGAATGCAAAGGTAAATTTCTGAGACATTAAGAGGATTTCCAATCAGCCTGCTAAATCTCATCTTGTTCCCACCTCATCAGCCTCCCATATTTAAAACTCATACTTGCCTTACCATACATGCCAGGCTTTTATTCTAAATGCCGTATCATCCAAATCACTAATCTGTGTGAAATAGTCACTGAAGTTCTAAGTCACAGGACACAGTGGTTGATGGAGGATCCCACACACATAATCCCAGAACTTGGGAGGTGGAGGCAGGAGAAACAGAAATTTAAAACCAGTCTTGGTTGTAATGCGGAGTCCAAAGCCAGCCTGGGGTATGTAAGTACCTGTCTACAAAGAAGAGACGGAGAGAGGGAGAGAGGAGAGGAGATGGGGGGAAAGGGAGGGGAGGAGAGAGAGACACAGAGACAGAGAGATTCCTGGTGAAATGGTTTGGGGTGTAAAGAAGCCACCACTCTCTTTGGAGGTAAGAGAAGTTCAGATTCCTGCTCTATCATAATTGCAGATAGCACAGGTATTTATAAACCTGAGTTAATACAATGTCATTTTTTATCATCAGCACCAGAACTTCATTTCATTGAGTTTATTTCCATCCTCCTGCTGTCCTGTGACCCTGATCACGCTCTGATGGTTGACTGCTTTGTTTGCTCTGGGAGTGGTCTGACATTGGACCAGAACAGAGCAGGATGCAGGTGGATGACCAAAGCTGGTTTATGGGTGTCATACCCAGTGGTTCTTTGTGCTAATTTCCTATGATTTGGGGCTTTAAATCTGCATTAGCCAGCAGCTGAAGATAATACCGGTCATCGTCACCAGATGAGTCAGTTTCACCCTCTGGAGGCAACTGTGCACATTGTCGACAACACTCAGAACGGAAGTCAAGTCGTCCTCCATGGGTGGGCTGCTTGGTAAAAAAAAAAAAAAAAAAAAAAAAAAATGTGTATTCCTCAGTGAGACCTGTGCAATAACAGCTTATCCAGGGACTTTATTGGAAAATTGTGTATTTTAGGGGTGTGGGGGTAGAGTGGACACTGTCTCTGGAATAAAACTTTGGATTCTCTTGCTTCAGCCTCCCAATTGCTGACGCTACAAGGCGTGTACCACCACACTAGGCTAGGAAGACAGTCCTGAGCCTCGCACTGAAGCTATCGACTCAGAAACTCCAAGAGGCCCAGCAACCTCTTGGATTGTGGAAGTATGAACACATGCTTCATGTGATTCCAACACACACTAAAGTTTAAGAACCCCTGAGTTGTCAATGTTCGATTTTATTTTGTGTGTGGGAGAGACTGGATTCTATCATAATGCTGTCAAAGCCTCAACTTCAAGTTCATATTACTGTGCTTCATATGTGCCTGTGAAAACTTAGAGGGAGTGAACTGAAGGGAAGATTTGTGGGACAAAAAATAAATAAATAAATAAAATAAGAGGACATTTAGCAACAACCAATACTGTGAGTCTAGGCAATAAGTCTTAATGGACAAGGACTCGAGTCTTTCCAGCATTCACAGCTTGCTGAGAAAGAACACCTGTCTTGGCCACTGCAGGCATTCCACGATCACTCTTGTGGGACTTCTTGTTGTCACTGCTGTCTAAATACCAGACAGTTTCATGTCAGGAGAGGTCCTGAGTCCCAGGTGCAAGTTGACAACCTTCTAGGTCTGTGGGATGCCTGTCCCTTCCTGTGCTAGCATCTAGGTCTGTCCTCTTCACCATGGCCAGGCCCTGTAGCCAGAACCGCAGCCACACACCCTCCCCTCTTTCCCTTCTACCCATTTCAAATGTTCTCATCTTCTACCCCTGCCCTACCTCCAAGCTCCTATCTTCTTCTGGGCTTTCAGAGCCTGAAACAAGACTGCGGTGAGCAGGGCCAGGTGAGCACAAAACAGTCTGCAGGCCTTTTCCAGCAAGACAACCTGTTCCCTCTCATTCTCCACTGTCCTGCCTCTCCTCGGGCCTCAGAAACCACGGAGACCACGGCTAGCGGCAGGCCTGCAATTCTATAGGTTCTGTAGAACTCGGTTTTGTAGTCTGCAGCCTCCAGTTCACTTCCGTTTTCCACCCCTCTCCCTCTTTCTGCCCATTAGCAGCTTCTAGAAGCTGGGTCTGCTCTGTGCTTCACGTTGGAATCCAGGTTGAAGGTGACCATCATAGAGCAGCAAGGGTGCTGGATATAGAGAACAATGCATTGAATTTCTTGCCTTTGCGGATGTATTCTGAGCACAATTTAGCTCTCACATCGGAGGGACCACATCAGCTGCATCAGGACCTGCACCTCTCCTCTGTGAGGGATTTGAATTTAGGGAGCTTGATTTGGTGAGTTCCAAGGGTAATGTTTGTCTCAAATTTTCTGGAGTACCTCTCTGCCTCCTACTCTCTCATAAGCAAAAGGCTGCTTTGATCTTCCCCATCACCAAAGAGAGCTTGACAGAATGAGTCCCAACCAGGATTTGCTGTTGAGCAATTTATATATTTGGGGCTTTGATTGCACCTGCCAAGTCCCTTCCAGCAGTATCTAAACTCATATTTGATTGCTTCCATGAAAGAGGGCGTGTTCAATTCCCACTGGGGCAGGAATGGCAAAGGGTTCTGAGTCCCCAGGTCCCATGTAAAGAACAAGTCACAACCTCTGGGATTTCTCTTCTATGGCACTCAGGTGGATTAATAGAGGAAGAGAGTGCTGGCTGGGCATGGTGGTTCGTGTAATCCCAGCACTCAAAGCCAGAACTCTGAATGAAGCCAGGGAATCTAAAATAGGTACGCCTGGCCTACAAACAAGTCAACCTGCTGCACAGCTACAATGCCCTGCTTAAAAACAAACAAACAAACAAAAACCAGAGTGGAGGACAAAGCCCCATGTTATATAACTGATCACTGACTGGGAAGATGTTTTCTTCTGACCAGAGTTAGAATAATTCAGGCATTAAGGCAACAGTTACACTGTTTTATCAACTGAGACTAGGGATGTAGTTCAGAGGATGGGCGCCTAAAGTGTGGTGCTGAAGGTACTCACTTAGGTCATCATGCTTATAGCAAGCACTTTACCCACAGAGCCATTCCCCAGCACTGTGAACTGAGACAGTGTCTCAGTAAGTAGCTGTGGTTAGCCTGGAACTCACCATGCAGACCAGGCTGGCTTTGAACTCACAAAGATTCTGCTGCTTCTACTTCCTGAGTGCTGTGATTAAAGGTGTGTGCCCTAAGTGACCCTAAAAATATCTGTGTTTTGTTTTTTGTTTGTTTGTTTGTTGAGACAGGGTCTCTCTATGTAGCTCTGACTGTCCTGGAATTCACTATGTACACCAGGCTGGCTTTGAATTCACAGAGATCCACTTGCTTCTGCCTCCCTCCCAAATGCAGGGATTAGACACCTGTGCCATCACACCCAACCCCTAAAAAACATCTGATCCAAAAGCATTTAGAAGGTAGACTTACTATATTCTGGGGCTACTGAATATATCCCAAGGAACATATTTTTTGTTTTATAAGAATATAATTTTATGTTTATAGGATTTTATGGTTGGATCCTTCAAGGAAATTAGATACAGATACAGATACAGAGATGTATATGGGTCTGGTGGAGCAGAACTGTAATTCCAGCTAATGGGGAGCAAGGTGGGAAGATCATAGTTCTAAGACTGCCTGGGATACAGAACAAGTTCAAGGCAAGTAATCTAGAAAGCCTCTATCCCCTCAAAAGAAAATGTAAAAATGGGGGGGGGGGTTATATCTCTCAGTGATAGAGCAGGCACATGGTTCTAGATTTGATCCCTAGCACTGTAACCAAAAGCATGTATATTATTCATCCCTACATTGTGCCCAGATGTGGGTATGAAGAAGGCTCCTGTGTGGAAGGCTGAAGAGTCTATGTACTGAATCTGAAAGGGGCCATTAGGAAGTTGGGTGTCAAAACCAGCATGGATTTTTAGAAATCTGCTTTTTTTTTTAAAGATGGGATTATTTTGTGATGTTACCCAGGCTGTTCTCCAAATCTAGATCCTCCTGCCCCAGTCTCCCGAGTAGCTGGAATTAAGGTGCATCACCATGCCCAACCAGAATAGGTCTTTTAACTAACCAGAATTCACCATTACTCTTAGAGCCAGGCTAAAGTTTTTAGCCTACCCCAGAATTAGAGAAAATGAAGCAAATAGAGAAGTGGTTTGTTGGAAATGATGGGATTTGGCACCATTGTAACTCTGGGGGAAGAACGCTGGTATGTAAATACAGCTATGAGCAAATAAGCCCGTGGGGCTGTGCGGAAGGGAATTTGTGAGGCAGCTGGCCCTCGGTCAAATGGCCTCACTCCCAGAGGCCAACTCAAACCTTTCAGTCAGCCTCTGTCCTCTGGCCCTGCTTATGCTGATTTCCCCAAACATGAAATCCAGGCAGTGGGCTTTGCCAGTTTCGTGTAGCCACCACTCATGGTGAGGAGTGATTAGCTCTTCAAAGCACTGCCCTCCAAGTTTGGTTCCTGTGATTTCTCAGGATGAAAGCCAGGTCATGATGGAGAGCTAGGAGCTAAGGGTTGCTGTTGTCACTTGAGATGCACTGCACTGAGAGGGAGGGATGGAACATGAAACTGTGGGTCTCTTTGAGGCGTCAAGAAGAACCACACCACCAAACAAGCAGAAGAGCTCCCCAAAGTGGAGGAGGAGGTCCCAAACCTCTGAAAATCCAAAACCAGAAAAGTGTTTGGACTCTGTGAGGGAGGGCAGAGAGTGACAGGCAAGCAAGGGAAACTGACAAGCTGCGAACAGCCAATGCTGTTAATGCATCACCATCTGCCAGCATCTGTAAAACAAGCTCCTGGGAATAAAAGAGAAACTTTGGGCTGAGAAGTCAGGGCCCATTGGTTTGAGGGCTGATGGCAGAGATGTACAGTGACACACTGGCCTTTCTGATAGACTAGGACAGGCAGACAGATGCACAGCCACCACCACCCAAATACACACACCAAGTGTCATAGCTTTTTACTTTTATTTATTTATTTATTTGTTTTTTCAAGACGGGGTTTCTTTCTCTGTGTAGTTCTTTCTTTTGTAAACCAAGATGACCTTGAACTCATAGAGATCTACCTGACTCTGCCTGCCAAGAATTGGGATTAAAGGTGTGTGCCACCACCGCCTGGCAAAATGTCATAGCTTTACAGCAAGATCTCCATGGAGCCCTTGAATGGCCACTAAGCTAAATCTTACAGCCAGATTCTACTTAAGACATGAGTGCTCATTTACTAACATTTAAAACCAGAGAAACAGAGCTAAAAGCTGAGCTTCTCCAACCTTCCCCAATCCCAGAAGCTGCAGTATATATTTGCTGTTTGTGACAGATGGACTTATTTGCAAGAGATTTCTATTATTGTCTGCAATTTACAGGTAATGAAAGAGAAGACTGGGAACACTCAACCCAGGCTTTCAGGAAACAAGCAAAGATGTTTTCCAAGCCCTTCAGTCCTGCATGCTGTACCTTGCCCTGCATGCTCCTCACACGGCCAGTCCCCAGTGTACCCAGTTCCAGGGCACATAAGGACCAGGACCTCTAGAGCCAGCTGTACAAACTGAAGGTTTCCTATCTATCCAAAGTCAGATTACATGGGAAGCCAGAGACTGGAGAACCACGAGACCCACTTTCCAGCCTCATTTGAGCACTGCACACCCAACAAACACGCTGTTATTGAGATGATTGTCACTGAAGTCTGGGTGCCCTATGGGGTGGGGGTGGAGCAAGAGCATCCTGGTGTGACAGCTATTCTTGGTTGTCAACCTGACTATATCTTGAATGAACATTAATCCAGAAACGGAGGGCACACTTGTGATCTGGATCTTGAGGCAGGAAGACAACTCGCCTTTGATCTTGAGCCTATGACACAGGCCTTTAATCCAGACCTTGAGGCAGGAAGGCACACCTTTAATCTGGGCCACACCTTCTGCTGGAAGGACAATGGAAGAAGGAACGGGGCGTGTTCCTTCTCCTCCCTCTTGCCCTGCCTTGCCAGCACATGCATTTATTTTACTGGCATTGGAGCCTCCTTCTTTGGGATAGATCATGCTTCTGTTGGTGTGGATCAGGCTAATTTCTGTTAGCCCTTCACCTGTAGTCAGATGGCCTCTGCCAGTAGGATCAGAGGGTCTTGTATGCATGTGTGTGTTGCAGTAGGTGATATGAGAGTTTGATCCCAGAACGTCACATTGGACTTCCAAGGTAGACTGTGGTGCCTGGTAGAGAGGATCACTTGGAACAGACAAAATCAACTTGGAAAATGGTTCTCCCTTAAGTCTGACCTGCATGGGCAAAACAAGTGTAGAGTTTGGCACTAGAGCAGCCTTGGCTCTTTGCAAAGCTGAATTCAGATACTGTGAGAACACAGTTTAATGTTTATCATAACTCAATCTGAATGGTGCTATCTTATTCCCTGTACCTCTCCCTGGCTACTTCTCCCCCCACCCCATCCTATGGAGGAAAGACACCATGTCTAGGCCAGCCAACTAAAGAGATTTTAAAGATCAGGAAATAAATAATTATCAGGATTCTTCACAGACGAGGAGGGGAAATTCAAGGTACTACCTGAACGAGACCTGGCGCTTCAAGGTGATTTCAGAACATAACTTCCAAATGGGAATCAAAATATGCCAAAGCACACAGAAAACAGCTACATCCCACCCATTCCCTGGAAGCACCAATTACATCAGAAAGGAAGGTGGGCATTGAAAAAAAAATTGGTATAGAGTTTGCTTTCAACATGGCAGGGATAGCCATTTGGACAAGAAACTGCTCTTGCCTGGACTGATTGAAAGCACACTGTCCAAACTGGATAAGCAGGTTACAAAGAAAAGTGAATGCTGATCTTACCAAAAGCAGGATGGTCCTTCAAGGCTCATGCTTCATCAAAAAGTCTGGCAGACATTCTGGCCTATAGGCTGAAGAGGGATGCCCCAATATTACAGATAAACTTTGGGTGACTATCCAGACAGCAAGATGTCTCTGTCAATTCTAGAGTTTATATATTATCCTACTGAGGTCTTTGATGGAGTTGAAGACAGACAGTTATGGCCGTGTTTTTCCTTATTTATGATAAAAGATAAGTTACATAAAAAACTTTAGATTCAAAAGATAGGATAGATGATATTATATTTTCTTTACATTTTGACGTGTATTAATGGACTAAATATTATAACTATAATTCTTGCTTGACAAATGTTTTGTTATATGTAATTTTACTATGTTAAAGTTAAACTTTTTATTTAGACAGAAAAGAGATGATGGGGGATGTCCTTCTGTATGCTGTTTCTCTTATTGGTTGATGAATAAAGCTGTTTTGGCCAGTGGACAGGCAGGATTTAGGCAGGCAGGAAATCCAAACATATACAGAAAAGTAGTATGCAGAGTCAAGGAGATGCCATGTAGCTGGTGAGGAAGGAAGAGGACCAGGCATCACCAGTAAGCCAAGACTACGTGGAGATACACAGGTGAATAGAAATGGGTTAATAATTAAGAGAGAGCTAGCCAATAAGAAGCCTGAGCCATCAGCCAAACAACTTATAATTATTAGAAGCCTCTGTGTGTTTATTTTGGACTAAACGGCTGAGGGACTGTGTGGAGCAGAAACTTCTGTCATCAGTGAGACCCTGGAGAGAAGGAGGAGGAGAGGGAGAGGGAGGAGAAGATGGAGAGGACAACCTGCGATCTGAAGTTGCTTTAGCATTAGGAAAGGCTAGAAGATGAATGAACTCTTCAATAGTTTTTGGTGCAGTGTAGGAGGGGTTAGCTCAAAGCAAGAGCTGTAGTGTTTAACTACCTTTCCTAGTGAGCTATCATTTATAGTTTCAAATTCTTTTAATTATTACTTTTTATTTAATGTGTATGGGTGTTCTATAAGCATGTAGATCTGTGTACATCTGTGTCTGAGGGGGCCAGGAGACAGTCAGATCCCCTACAACCAAATAATAGCGGTGGTTGTGTCACGCTGGGAATCAAACCTTGATGGGAGATGTCATTCTGTAAATATGTTTCTCATACTGGTTAATGAATAAAGCACTGTTGGCCAATAGGAAAGCAAGATAGGCGGGACTAGGAAACAAGGAGGAAAGAGGAAGTAGTAAGGAGGAGTCAAGATGGAGCGTCTGGAGAGAGCAGAACCACCCCACCCACCCACCCTCCATTAAACTCCCCAACCTCCCCCCCCCCACTCTCCAGTAAGACCACGTGGAAATACATAGAAATGGGTTAATAATTAAGACAGAGCTAGCCGATAAGAAACTAGTACCTGGCCAACAGCATTATATTAAATACAGAGTCTTGGTGTATTAATTGGGGCTGGCGCAGCTCCAAGACAAGACCAGCAGCAGGAAGAAAAACCTTAATCCTTACAAAACCTAGGTCTTCTACAAAAGTAGTCAGTGCTCTTAACTGATGAGCCTTCTTTCCAGCCTTCCAGCTTCAAATTTTAAACAATACTGAAAATAAATCTATTCTGCCCAGTTAACAACTCTTAACGCTCAATTCAGAATTCTTTCATTTCCTTATGTACTATTTCATGGATCAAAAAAAAAAATGACTTGTTATATTAATTTGAAAATCATTTGATCTTAATTTTCTTAATCTCAAGATTGTTTTTATTCTAGCATTAGATTAACAGCAAAACTAGACAGAAACTGCATAGTTCCCACATTTGTTCACTGCCAACCAAAGCCTCTCCACCAAACAAAATCCTGTGCATGTGTTACAATCCACCGACCAAGGCATTGCCAGCCAAAGGTTATGGCTTATAGTTAATTAATGTATTTTAGATGCATTGGTGTTTTGCCTTCATGTACATTTACATGCATGTATGTCCAGAGGATGCCAGAACAGTTGTGAACTGCCATATGGGTGCTGGGAATTGAACTCAGGTCCTCTGGAAGAACACCCAGTGCTCTTAAACACGGAGCCATCTCTCCAGTCCCTTATTATAAGGAGTACGGTTTTTCCTGTCTGCCGCCTGGTCTTGTCCCACCGCAGCGCCAGCCCCAATTAACATATAGAGACTCTGTATTTGATACAATGTTATTGGCCAGGTGTTAGTTTCTTATCGGCTAGCTCTGTTTTAATTATTAACCCATTTCTATGTATTTCCACGTGGTCTTACCGAGAGCAGAGGAATGGCGGTTTTGTTCTCTCCAGGCTCTCCATGTTGACTCCTCCTTACTACTTCCTCTTTCCTATTGTCCAACAGTGCTTTATTCATTAACCAGTAATGAAAAACATATATACATAATGGCATCTCCCATCACCTTATAGCTTATATTAAAAGCTCACTTTTCTTCTTTCTTTTTTTTTTTTTTCTGTCTTTATTTCTTTTTTTTCTTCCTTCGTTTCTTTTTTCTTGCTTTCTTAAGACAGAGTCTTAGTCTCACTCTGTAGTCCTGACTAGCCTGGAACTTACTATGTAGACCAAGATGACTCCAAAATTAGAAATTTGCCTGTCTCTGTCTCTCAACTGCCAAGATTAAAGGCATGTGCTACCATCCATATCCAGCATATTAAGGGAATTTGCTCACATTGAACAAGCCATGGATTTTAACAAATGTAATGACATGTGTTTACCATTTAGTATGAGGGAAATACTTTTGCATTTAATCTTTTAATTAGAATGTTTCTAATTCATTCGCTCATTCATTAGAGATAAGGTTTAATTTCATTGCCTAGGCTGATCTGAAACTCCTAATCTTCACCTTCCAATTGCTGGAACTATGGGCTCTGGGGGCCAAACACCTGCCTCTCTGCCTCTCTGCCTCTCTATGAGAAAAACAGGGTAAGGGACTAAAGATGTGGTTCTGTTTGGTTTGCTTGTTTCTTTGTTTCAAGACAGGGTTTCTCTGTGCAGCACTGGCTGTCCTAGAACTCACTTTGTACACCACCCTGACCTAGAACTCACAGAGATCTGCCTGCCTCTGCTTCCTAAGTGCTGGAATTAAAGGTGTGTGCCATCATCCCCTGGCTTGGCTCTGTTTTAGAATATCTATCTAGTATGCCCAGAGCACTGGGTTCCATCTGTAGCTCATGCCTATTGTATTGTTTTGTTTTTCTCTTTGGCTCTTTGAACTCTTTGGGGGGGGGGGGTCTGCCACCCAGGTCCCAAATAAATCACAGGGAGGCTTATTCTTTTTTTATAGCTTGGCCTTAGGTTGGTTTGTTTCTAGCAGCTTTTCTTAAATTATCCCATCTGCCTTTTAACTCTAGGATTTTACCTTTTTCTATTTCTGTGTATCTTTCTTTCCTTTTTATTCCCTGTCTGAATAACCCCTTTTCTCAACCCTTGATCTCTCTCCAGATTTCTCCTCCAATTTATTCTCTCTGCCTGCTGGCCACTCCTATTTCTCTCTCCTGTCTTGCCATTGGCTGTTTAGCTCTTTATTAGACCGTCAGGTGATTTAGGCAGGCAAAGTAACACAGCTTTGGCTGTTTGGTTGAACAAAAGTAACATAAAAGAATGCAGCATTTTGAATCATTAAACGTGTGTTCCACAGCATAAACAAATGTAACACATCTTAAAGTAATCGTCTTCAACACATGCCCACAAAAAATTCAGTCCTGGAATGGGAACAGCACCTCATCTACTCTCCCTCCCTTCCTTACAATACAGCTTGGAAATATTTTTATTTGAGATTAGTGAAATTTAAGATTTCTGGGCTGTTTTCCAGGCTAAGGTAAAATTCAACATTATCAGTCTTGCTTTTGTTCAAAATGAATGGTATCAGTTGTCACTGCGCAGCTCAGGGTCATTAATCTAAGTTGGTTGACGTAGTGTGTAAAAAATAGTTTCCTGAGGACTCCAGCTGGCTGTGTTTCTGACAAAATCAGTGGAACCATCTGTCAGGGACGATGGGAAAGGTCAGTTGTTCTAGGGTTAGACAGCTTCCAAAACGATACTTACATGGTTAAGAGCTCATTGGCAGAGAATTTGCCTAGGAAAGGCCCTCAGTTATCAATCCTTAGTACCAGAGGTGGGGGTGGGGGTATTTACAGAGTCATCTTCATTAGTCATCTTACATTTACATTAGTCATCTTCAGGAATAAGGTACCAGGTACAGTCTCACAGATCACGACAGCCAAGAACCAGCTTTGTTCAGCACCAAAACAAACAATAAGAATGTTTTTAAAAAGGAGATAAGGAATGTAAATCTGTAATAAAATCTAAGAGGTCACTGAAAACCTTTTGAGGAGTCAATACTTTTGCTGGTTAAGTTCCTGGAAGCGAAGCTGTAGGCAACCTCGGCAATGACATCTCAGCTAAGGAAGGCATGACCAGAGTTTTGTCAGACCTTGGTGGCCTCCACTGTGGCAGGTCCATAGAGAAACCAGGCCCATGAGAGGGTGGGTGTGGTGGCTGAGGACTCTTCTGAATACCTACTGGGCTTTAGCTGTCAGTGTTGGTTTTTGGATCTAGAGGAAAGGCTGGCTACACAGCAAGCTGGATTTCACGGCTAATCTGATCAGCAGGATTGGTGGTCACAGTTGCTCTGATTCAAGATGGCCATAGTTCAGAGACTGATATGCAATAGCCAGGTACTAGAAAGGTAACAGAAGGAGCTTTGCTACTGTTAGCTTCATAAAATTTACTGCAGCTCCTAAACATTCCAGGTGGTCTTTGTATCTTTGATGCTATAACTTCTTCTCAACTATGACAACTTTGTTTATTTTTGTTTTTCACTTTTTGAGACAAGGTATATACATACATACATACACGCATGCATACATACACATGCGCATGCATGTGTGTGTGTGTGTATGTGTGTGTGTGCACACACACACACACACACACACACACACACACACGGCTTAATACTTGATATGTTACCCAGCCTGTCCTCAAACTTGTGACAGTCTTCCTTCCTGACCTCCCAGCATATAACTATTGATTGTTGTAATGTCTGGAAGTTTTCTGTTTAACCTTCGAAGACTCAAATATGAAACAAAGACTTAAGAAAAATACAGCATTCAAGCGAAGGTCCAATACCTTCAGGACGTTGAGAATTGTAGTTGCTATCATTGGTGACCTTGGTCCAGTACTGATAATTAAAAATTTAAAAAGTCTTCCATAACCACAAAGAGAAGCCTGCATGAGAGCTAAACAATTTAAACTCAAACCAGTAAGAAGCAAAATGATAAAATCATGAAATCATGCATCTTTCCCCAAGTCCAAACAGAAGAAAACTCCCCAGCATTATGCCAGAAGAAAATGATTCAGAATGTTTTGCTTTCTTCTTTCCTTTCTTAATTTTATTGTTGCTTGTTTTCAGACAGGCTTTTGCTATGTAGCTTTGGCTGACCTGGTACCATTTAAGCCAGGCTTTCTCAAATTCTAAGCAATCCTGCCTTGGCCTTCCAAATCAACCACTCCCAGTTATTTTTTAAGTGCCTTTTGTGGGTGAGGGGGTAATAGTATTGGGGATTAAACCCAGGGCTTTGGGCATGCTAGAGAAGTATTTTGCTACTGTGCTACATCTCCAGTCAATGCACTTTTCTTGTTTGTTTTGTTTTGTTTTCTGAGACACAGTCTCACTATAGTTCTGGCTGACCTAGAAGTTGCTACATAGCCAGGTTGACCTCAAAGTTTCAGCAATCTACCTGTCTCTCCTACCAAGTGCTGGAATTAAAGACATGCCTTATCATGCCTGGCCAATAAATATTTTTAAATTAGCACTTCCTCTTCCTCTTTCTTTGACAATGAAGTGATTTTTCAAAAGAATGTTGCATTTGTTCAAGATATTTTGCTAAAAACATGGTACTCAACTCAAAAAAAAAAAATCACATATTATACTATATGTGTTTGTTTCTCAGTATCAGACAAGAGAGGTCTAATACTCAGAGGTAAAATAAAGTTTAAAAAGCTATCTCAAGACAGCAACAAAGCTCAATGGTAGAGTGATTGCCTAGCATGTATGAGACAATCATCCCTAGAATCAAGAAAAAAAAAAGTGATTTCTTTTTTTTTTTTGGTGGGGGAGGGGCGTTGCTTGAGCTAGGAAGATTGTTCAAGACCAGTCTAGGCTAAAGGACAAGCTCTTGTCTGGTAGGAGGGGGATGCCAGGTGTTATGTGGGACAAGTTAAGGCAGGAAGATTTAAAGCGCAAGGTCAGCCAGGGCTATGCAGCAAGACCTTGTAACACAGCTGGATGTCTGGTTTGTAGCAGCATTGGGAGTAGGGATGTGAATCACCATGCCCAGTGTTGTTACATGGCCCTAGGGATGCAACTAGCTCAAACTCACTGATCTAGTGCATGGTGGGATGCTGTTTCCACCTGGGATGGCTGAGAATGTGGAGTTAGGGCTCACTCACCTCCTTTCTAAGTCCCTGTGCCCTTAAATGCTGGGGCTGTTGTGAGTGTGGACACAGCCTGGGCTATGTAGAGCCAGCCATACCTACAGTCTCAAAACAAAACAACCCAAACCAAAAAAAAAAAAAAAAAAAAAGTTAAAAGTCAAAGATTATGAGCTGGGAATGTGGCTCAGCTGGTAAAGGTCTTGCCTAGTATGCATGAGGTCCTGGGCTCGGTCGGGCATGGTGGTGAACTCCTGTAATCCCTGCACTTGGGAGATGGAAATATGAGGATCAGAAGTTCAAAGTCATCCTGGACTACATCTCAAGTTCAAGGCTAGCTACATGAGACCTTCCCCCTTGCCCAAACATATTACATGTATATATGTGTGTGTACACATATAATAATAATTAAAAATAAATAAATAAAACTGAGGTCAGCCACTTGAAAATTTTGTGGCATTCTCTTCTATAGAGCAGGAGTGAAAACATGGCTAACATCTTGGCAAAAACTAGCACCGTTTTTCATGAAACATCTAGACAGTGTCTAATTCTGAGTGAGCCAAAGATGTGTTATGTGCTGTTTCTTGTTATTGTTGCTAATTACTTCACCATATAAAAGGAAGCTGGAAGAAAGAGTCAGGATAATGTTTGGAAAGCTTTCATGAAGAAGAGGAAGTAGACAGCTATAAACGTGTCCAAAAGCTCAAAGAAAATTGCTGGCGTTCAGGACATGCTAAGGCCCAACATGGCACCATGGGGTCAGAACAGCAGAAGCAGGGGGGGTCTCATTGCCTTTATCCTGTGAAGCACATCGTAAAACCTTCATTCCCAGGCTGCCCTCCCCATCCTGGCAGGGAAGGAACATGTTTATCCTCAAAGACACAGAGACGCCCAGAAGAATCTGAACAAACAGGCTTGCTGAGTTCACCCTCAGTTATTAGCATGAGCTCACACTTTGTTTAAGCACACCCCTGCACTTCCCCACCCCCCATCAAACCTAGAATTACACACAGAGTTTTCTCTTTCTTTGGTTCTTCATGTCTCTCCACGTCACATAAAATTGGTAGTAATAAGGTTGTATGTTTTTCTTTTATCAATCTGTCTTTTATTATATGTTTCTTAACCACAAGTCTTACCATGGGTAAAGAAAAATGTTGCATTTTCTCATTTGCAGAACCAATGGGAAGACATTGTAAAAAACGCATCCCTGGCTTTAGAATGACTACATTGGCAGCATGAGTTTGAAAAGGCGCCAAGAGAGCTCCTTTATCACGGGCCTCCTTTAAATGACTAGAAAGTTGTTTGGTAAGAATGTTGTAAATTAGAACCTTGTGTTGGTAGAAGAGGATTTTCAAATCTGAGATTTATTATTTAGTTTCACAGAGGTACTTTGTCTCTACACATACCATATTTGAGGAGCTTAGTGCTAATATAAGTGAACAAATCGGTGAGTTGACTGAACTATTCATTTGTGTTCACAAACATTCCATTCTGTCCTTCTATCTACCTTGGGCCTGTAGTCTGAAGAGGCCACTCATTACAGATGTTACTTCTATTTCCCAGTATTCTCTGTCGTTACCTAGGACACCTTCTCCTAACCTTGCTATCTATTCATGAATATAGTGGGGATTTCTCCTTTAATTTTTTGTTGTTGTTTCTTGAGACAGGGTTTTGTATGTAGCCCAGGCTTGCTTTGACCTCATGATCCAGCTACCTCAGCATCCTGAGCACTGTGATTATAGATGTGTGCCACCATGCCGAACAGATACACCATCAGCTAACCCACTTCCTCTACTACCTTTTAATTAAAATCTCCAAGCAAACAAAGGACAAAAAACTAACACTCAGGGGAGAAATAGGATTGGATATAACTGTAATGTGTGTGATAATAAAAATCAAATAAAACACAAGCTTAGTAGATCAGCCCTATGATTCCAGATATTTAGGAAGCTGAGGCAGAAGATTCACAAGTTCAAAGCCAGCCTGGGAAACTCCGTATGCCGTTTTGTTTGTTTGTTTGTTTTTTAAATACGAACTAAGGAAGAAGAGTTGGGGTTATAGTTGAGTTGGTAGAGTGCTTGTCTAATGAAGCCCCAGGTTTGCTCCTCGGTATTTCATAAACAAACCAAGTGCAACAAATCCCTGTCACTGGGATGCAGAGCCAAACGGATGAGAAACCTAAGGTCATCCTCAGCTACACATCAAGTCGGAGGTCAATTCTGGTTACATAAAACCTGAGAGGAGATTAAGGTTGGAGCTTTGTGGCAATGCCCTCACCCAGCATGAGACCTTAGGTTCAATTCCCAATACCTAACAGAAGAAAAATCAAAATAATTGAACATGTTCTGTAGTCAGCTGTTAACTTGGCATAGCCTAGAGTTATCTGAGGGAGTCTCAACTGGGTCAATTGCTTTACTCAGATTACACTATGGACAAGTCTGTAGGGACATTTTCTTGATTGCTATTGGCGGTACTATCCTTAGGTTAGGATGCTGGGCTATATAAGAAAGCCAACTGAGGAGAAGCTAAAGAGAAGCAAGCATTCTTCCTTGTTTCTGTTTAAGCACCTGCCTTGTGTTCCTATAGTGACTTCCCTCAACAATGGACTGTAATCTGTAAGATGAAATAAACTCTTCCCTCCCTGAGTTGTTTTTGGTAATGATGTTTATCACAGAAACAGGAAATCGACCCCCAAAAGACATTGGTACCAAAAGTGGGGTGTTTATCCCTGCAATAGAAAGCAAGCTAGAGTAAACATACACAAAGAAACCTTATCTAATTCTACATTATTATTTAGTAGGTTTTATCTCCCTGACTGACATTATTAATTAATTAATTAATTAATTAATTTGTGCCACAGGGATCAAGTCCAGGCTTTTACTCAGTCTAGGTCAGTGGTTCTCAACCTTTCTAACCCTTTAATACAGTTCCTAATGTTGTGGTGACCCCCAAACATACAATTATGTTGTTGCTACTTCATGACAGTAATTTTGCCACTGTTTTATGAGTTGTAATGTAAATATCTGATATGCAGGATGTCTAGAGGGGTCATGACCTACAGGTTGAGAACCACTGCTCTAGTCGATTGTTAAGAAGATAGATTTTTGCACTGGCAAGATGGTTCAGTGGGTAAAACACTTGTCTCACAGGCCTGGTGACCTGAGTTCAATGCCCAGAACCCACCTAAAGTCAAAGGAGAAAACGGACTCTACAGAGCCATCCTCTGACCTCCACCATGTGTCATGGCACATGTACATACCCTATCCCATGCCCAAGGGAGGGAGGGACACACACACACACACACACACACACACACACACACACACACACACACACACACACAGGATTGCTTCCTGCCTTTTACTCCAAAGATGTTTTTCATTTAGATGTGACCTGGGAAGCACATACCCAGCAAGCTTTCCAGAGACTTCTGACACACATTGCCATCTGTGTTAAGTTTCTATTGCTGCATGACAAATTACTCAAACTCAGCCACTTAAAAGAACACACATTTATTAGCCTTCGGAGTTCCTGAGGCTCTGAAGGAACTGCAGGATTTTGGAGCAGCTTGATTGGATGGTTCTGCCTCGGGGTTTCTCACAAGGTTCTGGTTAAACTGTCTTAGAGGATCTTTCTTCCGGGTTCATACCAATGCCTGCTGCTCAGAGGTTCAGTCTGCACCGTGTGGGCCCCTACATAGGGCAACTCACAACACAGCATTGTACTTCTTCCAGAGAAGTGAGCGTGGATGGGAGGAGATGACAGAGATAGACAGAGGCAGGGGCAGAGAGAGGCAGAGATGGAGAGGCAGGGGCAGAGAGAGGCAGGGATAGAGAGGCAGGGGCAGAGAGAGGCAGGGATGGAGAGGCAGGGGCAGACAGAGGCAGGGATGGAGAGGCAGGGGCAGAGAGGCAGGGGCAGAGAGAGGCAGGGATAGAGAGGCAGGGGCAGAGAGAGGCAGGGATAGAGAGGCAGGGGCAGAGAGAGGCAGGGATAGAGAGGCAGGGGCAGAGAGAGGCAGGGATGGAGAGGCAGGGGCAGACAGAGGCAGGGATGGAGAGGCAGGGGCAGAGAGAGGCAGGGATAGAGAGGCAGGGGCAGAGAGGCAGGGGCAGAGAGAGGCAGGGATAGAGAGGCAGGGGCAGAGAGAGGCAGGGATAGAGAGGCAGGGATGGAGAGGCAGGGGCAGAGAGAGGCAGGGATAGAGAGGCAGGGGCAGAGAGGCAGGGGCAGAGAGAGGCAGGGATAGAGAGGCAGGGGCAGAGAGAGGCAGGGATAGAGAGGCAGGGGCAGAGAGAGGCAGGGATAGAGAGGCAGGGATGGAGAGGCAGGGGCAGAGAGAGGCAGGGATAGAGAGGCAGGGGCAGAGAGGCAGGGGCAGAGAGAGGCAGGGATGGAGAGGCAGGGGCAGAGAGAGGCAGGGATAGAGAGGCAGGGGCAGAGAGAGGCAGGGGCAGAGAGAGGCAAGGATGGAGAGGCAGGGGCAGAGAGAGGCAGGGATGGAGAGGCAGGGGCAGAGAGAGGAAGAAAGGGGAGATAAGAAAAGGAAGACTCAATACCCAAAGCTCCAGTCTTTAACAATGGAGGGGACACACCTGGGAGCAGGCATAGCCTGTCAGTCACAGAGAACAACACAGACAGTGTGGGAAGAGGCAGGACGATGCTGTGAAAAAGGGTACTCCAGGGGCCACCTTGGAGGCTAGCTGCCACATCACATTTGAGAAATCCCCCTCCCGCCTCAAAAAAAAATTAAAAATAAGATTACTGCCAGCTCACTCTAAGAGATATTTACTCCTGCAAGAGACTGCAGATGGGAACAAATGACCTAGTAAGGGTCCTGAGGTGGGAGGGGGGATTCTTAGAAAGGATCACTGGGCCAGTGGGGTGGCTCAGTGGGTAAAGTCACTTCCTGTCTGCCGTCATGACTTGAGTTTAATCCTGACACCTAATGGGTAAATGAGAGATATGACTTGACTCCTACAAAGTGTGCTCTGACCTCCATACATGTTCCATGGTATGCTAGGGTGGGGGTGAGGTAAGTGTGTTCACATGCTTGTACATGTGTGTACATGCACACACACAATAAATTAAAATGTAATTTAAGAGGCTGGAGGGAAGGCTCAGCAGTTAATAGCGCTTGCTACTTGCTGCTCTTGCAGAAGATCCAGGTTCAGCTCCCAGCACCCTATATCAGGAGGCCCACAACTGCCTGCAACTCCAGCTGCAGCGTATCTGAAGTCCTCCTGGCCTCCACAGTTACCTGCATATGTGCACACATGTAATACACAAACATACATACACTCCGGTAGCTGCATGAATGTGGTGTGCATACATACACCACACACAAACACACACACACACACACACACACACACACACACACAGAGAGAATAAAATAAACATTTTAAAATGTATTTTTAAAAAACGATATGCTTTATACTGGTGACACAGATCTGAGATGAACTGGCATCCTGAGAATGTAATAAAACATAAAATGTGTTACATAATAGGTTGGGTAGTTTTCAGAATAAACAATGGCGCTAGAGTTATGAATGGTTATTCATCAAGCAATTAGGAAAACTCAGCCTATATGATGTACTTTTTGACATAGTAGAGCAGAGAGTTCATATCGGTACACAATGGCCTTTTGTGGCCTCTCCATGAGACACAGAAGTGGATGCCAACATCAGGACATCCTTTTTGGCATTATTGATTAGCAAGAGGATAATGGCTTTCCCTGGGGCTACCAGAAACTGCTGGCCTCTCGCCAACTTGTTCTTGCACCCTACGGAGAGATGTCTCACGTTCTTGCTCTTATTTCCTCCAGGTTTTTAGACAAAATGTCACTGTGTGATCCAGGTTGGCCTCAAATTCCAGGCAATCTTCCTGCCTGCATCAGCTTCCTGAATCTAGAATTACAGGCAAGTACACACAGCTCACATGCATGCTCTCGGTCTCTCCCCCTTGCTCCCTCCCCACCCCAAGTCTTTGGACTGTAGATGTGTCCCTCCACATCCAGCCACCCTGGTCCTTTGGCTCTCATTTGCTTGTCTCGAGTCTCTGGTGCCAGAGTCTGACCTTACAGATTAATATTTGTCATCCTGAGCTGCACAGCCCCCTGATGCTCACTGCCTTGTCCTTACTCTGTTATTCCAGAACAAGTTCTTCTCTGCCTGCCTTCTGTCCTACCTGCTTTAGGCCGGGTGCCTGTAATTTCTCCCTGTTTGGACAAAAGCCCCCAGCTTCACACAGTTTATTTTTTAAACTAATTTTTGTGAGAGCTGGTCTTACTATGTATTTCAGGCTGTCCTCAAACTTGTACTTCTCCTGCCTCCGCTTCCTAAATACTGAAATTGCAGGCATATACCATCATGATTGGCCATATTCTGTCTTTTGTAGGGATTTTTGTTTTAGTTCTGATATTGAAGATTAAACCTAGGGTTTCACGCACAGTAAGCAAGTACTCATCCACCCTCGCCATACCCCCAAACCAACGATTTTTAAAAATCGTGTTACCCTATCCTTTCATCCATCCATCCATCATCACTCAATAATCCTAACTAATACATAATCCCTTTCACACACTGTCTATCTGTGCGCCCTTGTTCACACATGCTGATCCTCACCATGAACAATATATTCTGTTTTCTTTTTCTTTGAATCTGGACTTGCCAATAGCATAAGGCAAAGGTGTCACCTGCTAGTCTTAGGACAGGATCATAACAAGTAGATAGCTTCTACTCTGGCTTTCAAAGTCCTGGAGCCATTGTGTAAAATAGTCCAGCTCCTCCACTGAAAAAGAAGGCAGTGGTGGGTGAAAACGTGAGACTTCGTTTTGAGTCCCAGTCAATCCGTCCTTACCAATACTACTTGGAGTTGAGAGCTATGACACTGGCTCATCCTGCCCAGCCCATTGGGCAGTTTTCTTTTTCTTTCTTTCTTTCTTTCTTTTTCTTTTCTTTTCTTTTTTTTTTTTTTTTTTTTTTTTGGTTTTTCGAGACCCGGTTTCTCTGTGGTTTTGGATCCTGTCCTGGAACTAGCTCTTGAAGACCAGGCTGGTCTTGAACTCACAGAGAACTGCCTGCCTCTCGAGTACTGGGATTAAAGGCATGTGCCACCACCACCTGGCTCCCATTGGGAAGTTTTCAATGGGACAATAAATATTATACATTAAAGTGGGAAGCATAGAGACAATAAGCATGAAACTTCTAGAAATTTACTAGTGTCAGCTTATAGGTCTACCACTTTAGGACTAAGTAGTATTGAAATGAGTCAGAGAACTTACTGATTTCAAAAAAGCAGTGGATCTGGAGCCAGGCATTTGGTGCACGCCTTTAATCCCAGTACTTGGGAGGCAGAGGCAGGTGGATCTCTGTGAGTTCAAGGACAGCCTGGTCTACAAAGAGAATTCCAGGATTGCCATGGCTGTTTAACAGAAAAATCCTGAATCGAACAAACAAACACACAAACAAACAAACAAGGCAGTGATCTAGGAGCAGTGGTATACATATATTTGTATTCCAGGACTTGGGATGCTAGGTAGGGGGATTTTGAGTCAAATGCTACATAGTGATAGATAGATAGATAGATAGATAGATAGATAGATAGATAGATAGATTGACTTAGCCTGGTTGTGGTGATTTGAATAGAAATGTGGTGATTTGAATAGAAATGGCCCCCATAGGCTGTAAGGAGTGGCACTAACAGGTCCATGGCCTTGTTGGAGTAGGTGTGGTGTTGTTAGAGGAAGTGTGTCATGGGGAACGGGCTTTGAGGTCTCAGATGCTCAAGCCTTGCCAGGGTGCTTAGTCTCTTTCTGCTTGCTGCCTGCAGACCCAGATGCAGAACTCTCAGCTGCCTCTCCAGCACCATGTCTGTCTGCGTGCCACCATGCCATGACAGTAATGAGATAAATCTCTGAACTGCAAGTCAGCCCCAACTAAATGTTTTAAGAGTGGCCGTGGTCATGGTGTCTCTTCACAGCAATAGAACCAACCCTAACTGAGACACTGGTCAAAGCTACAGGTTTGACCCTTAGCACCCACGGGTGGGCAAAGTAGAAAACTCTGTCCAATTTGTAGGGAATTGAGGGGAAACTGTGTCATGAAGAAAAAGAACAACGCAGGTACACAGGGATGATCCCAGAAACCGGACTAAGTCACTTTCAATCCTGTCAGTAATTAGAGTTACTAGAAGCACTTTTGACAGTGCAAATCTCTCAATCCCACCCTTTATCATCGTGTTTTAAATAATGTGGAGGGAAAGAAATGTCCCACAATGCCATTGGGTTGAGAAAAAACTGTGACAAGTAAATAAAGGGCTGAGGATATATGGTTTAGTTGGTAAAGTGCTTGCTTTGCAAGCCTAACGATCTGAATTAGAATTCCAGATGCTGCAACATGTGCATAGAATCCAAGCACTAGGAAGACAGACACAGGAAGATCTCTGGGTCTTTCTGGCGAGGCAGTCTGGCTGAATCAATGAGAGATCCTATGTTATGGTAGCTATACTTTTCATTTGAATGAATAAATTTATTAAGTATGTAGGAAGCTAAAGTAAAGTAAAAGATAGCAGATGGCTGATGGGTGGATAGGTAGATAGCAACACATCATCAAATCAGGAGCTCAAAACTCCAGCAGAAACTGACTGGGGAAGCCCCATTGAGACACTCAGGTGGAATTCCCCATAGAGAGAGTCCTAGGCAGAGTGGAGTGTCCCTTGGGTGAGGCTTCAGAGTAAAAGGGCAGATAGAACAGGCTGAGATTACATCATCAAATTGGGCTCTCACAACCAGCGGAAGCTGCCTGGAAAGGTTAAGACCATCAGTTGGCTATTTCTCCATGGATGTGCTTCCCAAGACTGAAACCCTGGCTTCTCTTCCCCCTGAAGACACTTTTATATTATGGGATAAACAATAGTAACTAACCTCTGTTGGAAGTAGTTGACCCTCTAGCTGTTCTCAAGGATACAATGTTGTTACTCTTGGGCTCCCTGTCAATTAGCTGGGGCAGCCTATCTCCAGATAAGGGAGAAGCTTGACATGAACACAAACATGCTTAGATCTGAGGAGATAGGGCAACTGTTCCCACAACCAGCTTCTCAATGGACTCAAACAGCACAAATACGGTGCACATACACACGTGCAAGCAAAACACTCATAAGCATAAAATAAAATTTTATTCTAAAAGTCTCAATTTACTTCTAAATTCTAAAATTCTAAAAATTCTTTTTGTGAGTCTGAGACATTGGAGAGAAGTTAAAGGTCAGCCTAAGTTACATAACAAGATCTTTCTGAAAATAAAATAATTAATTTAGATATCATATTTTGAGACTATCTCATGCCACTCATACTAACCTAGAAATTTCTGTTACCAAGAAATGACCTTAAATCCCTAATCTTCTTGCCTCTAGCTCTCAAATTCTGGGCTTACAAGAGTGTGCCATCATACTGGGCTGAAAACAGTTTTAAAATAAGGCTTATTATGAATGGAAAATAAGGAAAATTTGTACATGGGGATGTGTGTATTTCCTCCCTCAAAAATATCCTTTTAACACGTAGTTATTGAAGCTTGATGTGGTGGTGTATGCTTTTGATCCCAGTATTTGGGAGGCAGAAGCAGGCAGATCTATGAGTTCAAAGCTAGCCTGATCTACAAAGTGAGTTCCAGGATAGCCAAGGCTACACAGAGAAACCCTGTCTCGGCAAAACCAAAATAAAAAAAAAAAAAAAGTAGTTATTGGGGGTTGGAGAGATGGCTCAGTGGTTAAGAACACCTGCTGCTCTTCTAGAAGACTCAGGTACAATTCCCAACACCCACATGACAGCTCACAAGTGTAACCGAAGTTCCAGAGGCGCCAACAGCTCACACAGATATACATGCAGGCCAAACACCAATGTACATGAAATAAAAATAAATAAATCACTTAAAAATGAAGTTATTGTGTCATATCTAGACTTTATTCATAACTGGATTTACTACACCAGGCAAAATTAGTACATTAGTATCTGTGCAATGAGAAAAAGTCCAAAAGTCCTATTTTGTAGTTACTTTAGTATCAAAAAAAAAAAAAATGAAAATGAAACAAAGAACCTTTATTCTGGCAATTAGCCTTGGGATGCTCTGAAAATGTGGCTATTCTAATTTCACGACTGTCATGCCAATCCATCAAACTGGAGTTGATGACTAGGTTGTAAGTGCAGCCGTGATCATACTCGGTTGTGTCGTTGACGTGTCATGAATCAATGAATCAGTAGTAGAAGGCACAGATGGTGTTCATGGCAGCAATGAGAATGGGCCTCGAACTTCTGAGCATAAGCAACAGATGCCCAGGCAGCTGCTTTAGAATCCTCCACCCTTCCCCGGGCTCCCAGCCAGTGATGGAATAAGGCAAGGGGACTAAGCAGGCATGGGAAGCCTCAGACAGTGGCCTCTGGAAGACCCCTACTACTGTAGGGATAATAAAAACTCAGAGACAGATATTGGGGTTCAAAATGTAGATCAGAAAAGCAAAGCAGCCAAGCCACTAGAGAGTTCTCACCTAAGGCTCAGACCAAAGGGGTTGACCCTGCCCTCAGACTGACTGCAGACTGCACTGCTCTCCACCAAACCTCTGAGGCTCAGATGGCACTGAGTTCCTGCCTTATATTCCTCTCTAGTGCTCAGATTGAAGGCATGTCATCCCAAGTGCTGGGATCACAGGTGTGAGCTGTTTCTCTTTTAGACTGATTCACTCTCAAGTAGCCCAGGGTGGCCTTGAACTCATAGAGATCCATCTGCCTCTGTGTCCCGAGTGCTGGGATTAAAGGTGTGGCCATTACTGCCTGTTCTCTATAGCTAATTAGTGGCTTAAGTGTGTGGCTACTGGTGGTTTATCTCTGTACTGAAATCTTCAGGCAAGCTTTATTTGTTAGATTACAAACAAAGTATACTACACCCCACACTGACCTTGCCAGAAAGTCTGAAGCCACATTCTACTCTAGGATGCTTTGTGAGACCTTTCTTCCCTTCCCAGAGGTCAGGTGGACATCTCAGCCTTCCAGGGCTCCCTCTACCCCAGTTTCCTTCTTTCCCTTGTTGATGCTTTCCTTTCAAATCTCTTGCATGTCTAATCCTACCCATTGTCTGTTGCCTAGAGGATTTTTAAACAATAGTGCTTAAATGTCTGAGTTTCAAAGGATCTCCTAGACAGCACATAAGAAGGAAAACAGACATAATTAAGGATGCACACTCTAAATGTCCTGCTCTGGATCTGATCCCCAGCAATACATTCGTGCATGTGCACACATGTATATTCATTAAATGTCCTAAATGGCTATTATTATGTAAAACAATGAAATTCTCTTTGGATTTTTGTTTGCTTTGGTTTTGAATTTGGTATTGCTATGTAGCCCAGGCTAGCCTCTAACTTGCAATCCTTCTGCCTCTGCCTTCACAGTACTACCACATAGCATCATGGAGTTCTTTAAAAAAAAAAAAATAAATACAAATAGCAACATTTTAAAGACACATTAGGGGAAGAGTAGCTTACAGAATAGTATTTATAATGCGATCTCATTTTTAAGTAAATAAACATAGAAGGGCTTTTTTTGTGTGAGTTTTGTTTCTTTTATGGTGTTGAGGTTTAGTGCGTGCTAGGCAAGTATTTTAACAACAAAACTGTTTTCTGAGGCCTGTGGCAGAAAGTTTAAAGCTCTTGTCTCTAGGAAGCATTTAAATTTTCTTAGGTAGTGTGTAGTGTATGCATTTAATTCCAACACTCAGGAGGCTGCAGCATGAGGATCTCTGTGAGTTCCAGGCCAACCTGGTCTACAAAGTGAATTCCAGGAATGCCAGGGCTGCCCAGAGAAACCCTGTCTGGAGCTGGGTGGGATTTCTTGTTTTGATGAGGCTGAAGTGATGTCTCAGCAGTTAAGAGAATTTGCTATGGCACATCAACATATACATACATACATATGTATGTATGTATGTATATATGCAGGCAAAACACACACATAAACAGATTAATTAGACAAAACAACATATACTGCTTGAGGGCTTGAGAGATGGCTCAGTGGTAAAAATGATGAAGTGTGTGCTCCTTGCTTCTTTCCTTCCTTTTTCTTTCTGAGACAGGGTCTCACTGTGTAGCTCTGGTTGTCCCCAAACTCACCATGTAAGCCAGGCTGGCCTTGTACTCACCGGGATCACCTGCTTCTGCTTCCCAAGTGCTGGGACTAAATGTGTGTGCCATCATACCTGGTATATACTGCCCTTTCAAGGGTGATCTGAGTTCAGCTCTCGGCACCCAGGTCAGGTAGCTTACAACTTCCTGTAACTCCAGCTCCAAAGGATCCAATGCCCTTTCCTGGACTCTGCAGCAACTGCACTCACATGTGTAAATACCCACACTAGACACACACATACATATAACTTAAAATGATACAAATCTTGGGCCAGCTGTGGGGAGCACATGCCTTTAATTTCAAGACTTGGGAGGCAGAGGCACGTGGCTCTCTGTGAGTTTGAAGTTGGCCTAGTCTGCATAAGGAGACTAAGCCAGGGCTATGTAGAGAGACCTTGTCTCAAAAACAAATATCTATATGTATATATCTTTAAAATTAAATAAAAATTTGTTTTGGTTTGCCTGTAATTTCAAATATATATGCATAAAACACATTGTTTTTTGCAATAATAGATTGTTTTAAGCTTTAAAGAAACAGTCAAGTCTGTGATTATGCATGTTGTTCATAGGCTTTATTGGATGTCACTTTTTGCCTTCTATCTCTCCATTCTGCCAATCTCCCTAAAGGCATGACTTGTGTCATCCCACACTGCCCCGCTGTTGCGCGTGTGCTCTCTCTCTCTCTCTCTCTCTCTCTCTCTCCCTTTCCCTCTCTCTGTCTCTCCCTCTTTCCAGCTTCATAGCTTCAGGCTTGGCTCAGGGAACCTCTCTGACATGGAAGCCTCTCTCCCTCATTCCCAGGCTTGGTTAAGAGTTGAGATCCTGATCTTCAGGGCACAGGCTCTGTCTTCCTGAAGCGTTGAATGTGTCAGCCTGGAGATATGAGCTCTTTATGGGGTGAAACTTGACTTTGGAGACATGGATGTAGGAAGGAAGCAACCATACACATTCTCCATTTCTGCTTAGTTCCAGTCACTTCCCTGAGGGTGATTTTTCTATCATTCCGGTGTTTCCAATGAGGAGTATGGAAGAAACCCTGAGTATGTTAAGTCCTGAGTGGGTGTGTGTGGCTGACATCTGAATTGGCCCTGTTAAGAACCAATGTTTCAGCCCCATGGGAGTGTGAAGGGCCAATGTCTCAGCCCATCAGGAGTGTCAAAGCTCATAGGAATGCCAAAGCCTTCCTTAGATCTGAGTGTGAACATTGACTGTGTGTACAGAAAATGCCTGCCATAGCTTTCTCCCTGCGTTGCTTTCTTCCTGCGTTGCTTTCTCCCCACGATGCACAGCTTTCTCCCTGGGATATTTGCTACTTGAAGACTGCTCCCCTACAGGGACAGCTAGCTCCTCCTGAGATTGGGTAATTCTGCCTCCTTGTTCAGCTGTATATAATAAACATGCTGAGCTTCCAGGGCTGCTGTGGCTTTTCCATCAGAGGGCCCGGGCCATCTGATCTGCCGTCTCTGTGTTGGTATGCCCATGTGTTTGTCATTCTCTTGCTGCCCCAGTTAGGTCAATCCCTGGGACCATGTAGAATGTGGCATTCCCACCCACGCCAGGGCCTTCAGGCATCACGTTTTTTCCTCTCATTCTGTCCTTTGTCCCTCGGTGTCACTGCTTGGGATGTCAAATCAGGATTGGTATGATATAAAGCACCATGCGGGTCACCAAGGCAGATGAGGACAAACACTGTGCAGACCTCCCTTAAGTAGAAACTCGCTACTCCGTTGCATGAAATAAGGCAAGCACCTTAGGATTCCATATTCATCTAATTTTCATTCTTTTTCTTCTTCTTTTCTTTGATACATAATTTTTCCCAGATGGCCTCAGACTTGAAGATCTCTTGCCTCAGTCTCCTGGATTATATATAGATGGACACCGCTACAAACTAGTTTGTCTCAGTTTTTAGCTGAACTCAAACACTTTTTTTTTCGGGGTGTATGTCGGCGGAGTGTTGTTCTTTTGATACAACTATTGCCTAAGAAACACAAACATGAGACTCAGCGCCCACGTGGAGTTTATTGATAGAGGGGAGAAAAAAGGGGGTAGCTGGTGGCCAACCGGAAGCAGGAGAGAGAGAGAGAGAGAGAGAAGAGAAGGGGAAAGAGAGCAAGAGAGAGAGAGAGAGAGAGAGAGAGAGAGAGAGAGAGAGAGAGAGAGGAAGAGCAAGAGAGAGGCGCGCTTGGCGTGCTTGCTTTAAAAGGGAAATTTGTGCATACATAACTGAGTCCCCTGGCAGCCAGGTAAAGCTTGAGCAGCCGGGTAAGTCATGACATAAAGGAGACATGGCCATGAGCGTCCCACCCATCATGGGGGGGGGCGGGGTCAGCAGACTGCTGGTTCCCATCAGGGAGTTGAGACAGGGTTTCTCTGGTGTAACAGCTCTGGCTGTTCTCAAACTTGATTTGTAGACCAGGCTGACCTGGAACTCCCAGAGATCAGCCTGCCTCTGCCTCCTGAGTGCTGGGATTAAAGGTGTTCACCACCACTGCTCAGCTATTAAACACTTCTTGAGCAGCCTTGGCCCATGATAAATTGTGACAAAGGCTGCCTAGATCAAGTTCTTCTTTGGATGGTGCCATGCAATGGTTGAGCAAGGCTTTCCTACCAGTGCCTAGCCATTCCCATCCAGCTTCTCTGATAGTCAGCGCTGCTGGCCTGCCCCCTGGTTTGACTTCTTGCTTTGAGGTCTGAATATAGGTAGTTGACTCCTCTGCTCAACCCAGTCTCCTTTTTGTTTTCATAAATGTTCATCTACAAATGCCTATATTCTTTGCTTTCTTGTGGCTTGCTTCCCAGAGAGCCAGCTGGCACAGATGGCACTAGATGTGGTCCCAGAGAACAGGGAGGAATGTGGATTTGGGGGGCTGATTACTGGCCCTCTGGCTTATAGCCACTAATATCCCATTCTTTTTATTTTATTTTATTTGAGGCAGGGTCACACAATACAGACTTGGCTGATAAAGAACTCATTATGTAGACCAGGTTGGGACTAAGGTGTGCAACACCCCACCCAGCCAAGCACCAAATTCTTAATGGTAGGCGGGACATCAGCATTCCTGACAAAAGATGACAGTCTCCAGGTGGCTCAGTTGTTGAATAATTGCTTCTCTTTGAGAGGACTAGGGTCTGGCTACTAACACTCATATAGCATCTATAACTCCAGTTCCAGGAGAATCTTTATCCCTTTCTGGCCTCCTTGGGTACCAGGCACAAAAAGTGCACACACATACAAGCAGACACAAACACTCATAAGATGATGGTCTAAATGTTCGCTGGTGGTGAATTGAGACAATGTACCAGAGAGAGGAATGACCTGCTATGTTATTGTAAGGATTTTAAAATGTAAATGGATGCCAAGCGTGGTAATGGTAGGCTCAAGGTCATCTTGGACACCATAGCTAGTTCAAAACAAAACAAAACTAACAAAAATCAAAGCAGGGAGGTCAGAGAGATGAGAAAGAAGATGGAATCATGCAGTCACTGGTGCTATTGCCCATGACTACATATTCCCTAACATGGACATTGGGGGAATATATGACCATTGGGCATGTGGGGGTCCCATATCTACCTGCTGTAGAATTTGCTCAGAACTGGTTCAACTTGAGTACATTAGGATGTCCTACGGGAGAGAATTAGATTCTGTTTACATCAAACTCTTACCCAGGGATGACCCTGAATGATGGGATGAGTAACTGTGTGAAAGACATCTTCCCAGCAGGCAGAGCTCCATGGACCTACATCCAGTCATCTGCAGTGTGAAAGGTCAAACTGTGTATAGATTATCGGACAGTAAGGAGAGGTCAGGAGCCCGGAAAGAGAAAAATTAGAATATTAGAAGCAAGAGTGAGGTACAAGGACATGAGAATGACACAAGGCATGACTGGTTTTCAAAACCACACTAATGCCCTCTAGAAGGCACCCCACTGCAAGGGCATCACATAGCCAAACTAGCCCAACTGGCTGATGTTCATTGTCATGATAAGCAAGTGAGTGACCACAGTGACAGACACAGAGTTTGTGTATGGTTTGGAAAAGGTGGGCTGCGCCAGGCATGGTGGTGCCTGCATTTAATATCAGCTTTTGGGAGCTAGAGGCAGGCACAGCTACCCAGTAAGTTTCCGGCCTGATAGGCCTACAGAATTACATAGTTAGGTCCTGATCTCCTCTCTCCTGCCTCACCAAAGTGCGTGTAGGGAAAAACAAGGATCCACGATTTCCCCACCTACTGACACTGACCTAATGAGCCTCATCAGATGGTTCACCTTGTCAGCAAAAGAAGACAGTGCTGAGCCCCTGGGTAACACAAACACTATTGCTTGAGAAGTTTGTACTTGGAAGAAAGTAGACTGTTACATGAGATCCCTTTCCTTTATTTGGGAAGGGATTTCCTTTTTTTCTCATAGGAATAGATGTTTTATCTGAGTACGGATTTGCCTTTCCTGCCCCCAGAGTCTTAGCCAGCACCATTATCAAACCACTCATACTATCTGTGGTCTACAGATCCAACACATCATAGGATCCAAACAGAGGACCCTCTTTACTGATGCATTATAAACTGCCTTCTCTAGAAGTCGCTGGGTAAGTACAGCATCGGCTTGGTACGTTGAGGGCACAATGAAAGTACTGGCTCGAGGCAATGTCCTGAAAGGATGGACATGCAACCCTCTAGGTCATGATGTAGACAATGAATTAGAGACATTTATAAGGCATTATATCCCCAGTAGGTGGAGTGCATGAATCTGAGAACCAAGAGGAAGAAGCAAGAATGTACTCATTCCCTACTCTTGGAGACTCCCAGGAGTGACCACAGTTCTGGATTCTGCATGGTCAGGGATTTAGTTTTGCCAGGGACATAGCAATGGTCCCACTGAACTGTAAGGCAATATCTTCACTGGATATTTTGAGTTCTGTTAACCAGAGCAAGACAAAGAATTAGTGGCTCATAAGAGCTCATTGACTATGAGCAGCAGGAGGCAAGAGATTGATGGGAGCAAGAAGGAAAGCATACAGAACTCGAGTGATGGACTAGAGGGCCTGACCTGATAGACTTTTTGTTTGTTTTGTTTTGTAAGACAGCATCTCTTGTAGCTTACTTAGACTGGCCTCAAATTCCCTATGTAGTTGAGGCTGACCTGAAACTCCTGATCCACCTACTAAATGCTAAGATTACAGGCACATGTCACCATGCCTGCTTAATTATAACATGTATGATGATATAATAATCGTGATGATATATGATATATGAGATATATGAGTAAAATTACCAGGATTCAGACCTCACAAAGAGGAGGATTTGGGACATAGTACCAGGTGAGCAACTGTTGTTATCAGGGACAAAGGGGGTGGGGGTGGGGCTCTGTTATGCAGAATGGAGGAGATAGTAAGTTAGGTATGTCCATGAAAGCAACTGAAGTCATTGAGTCTGTAATTACTCCCTCTTCTATGTTTTTCCTCAAAAAAAGAGGCTTACTGCAGCCCTGGAAGAGCAGCTCCCAGATGGCTCACAGGGCAAACTGTCATGTGATTCATATGAAGATGTGTGAATTAAATCCTTTAAATCTCAGTGCTTGGGAGGCAAGTGGATTTCTGTGAGTTAGTGGCTAGCCTGGTCTATATGGTGGGTTCCAGCCTGGCCAAGGCTACACAGTGAGACTACACAGGGCTACCCTATCTCAATAATAAAGAAAGAAAGAATGGAAGACCCACTCCCTCACAGCTACTGGCTGAATATATGGTGGTTCACATCCATAAATAATCTCAGGAAGGTTGAGGTAGGAGGTGGGTGAGTTCAAGACCAGTCTCAGCTAAATAGTAACTAAGCAACAACAACAAAGTTGACTTCAGCTATAAGGAGTCACAAATCCACAGTACTCAGCAGTTAGGGTCATCTTCTGAGTCAATTTCAAGTTTTGATCTCACGCTTTTCTCAGGATGTTCCTCTGCCAATAATCAAACAAGGCTTAACATTTCCATCAGAGTTGGAGCCCCTGAAAGACACAATCTTTGTCCTGGAGTTCGACAAACTTTGTTAGGTAAGGTGCTAAGTCCCGCTTCAGCCTCTTGTCTTTCACAAATATTAAAATCCAGGCCCCTGGCCACCCCTAGCCTTTATATCCTAGTTTCTTTTTAGGGTCTGTTTCTGGGAAAATCCACTAGGGCTGTTAGAGGGTTTAGAGCCTGCTCCCTTAACTTGTCAGTCACTCCCCACCCTTGGGACTGATCCCAGCTGACCAGAGCTCCTGTTTTCTCACATGCAAAGTGAAAGTTACTCATTCCTTTCATACCCACATCGCACTGCACTGTGGGGATGGATATACTGTGTGCGGAAATGCCACGATTCTTAAAACACAATTAAACTGCTCGAGTTTCTATTAAAAGGCCTAAAGTGTTAAAGTATTTCCCAGATTACCAAACGATCCTCAATAGTTTCCAAGCCTTTTCAAAGTTAGTATTGTACATGGTTTCCCCCCTGTGGTTTTACTTATTCCCAGGGAGTGATTTACACACTTGACAATCAGATATAGAGCTAAATAAAGAATTCTAGAGCACTACAGTAACCTGTCATGGGAATTTGGTTTGTTTCTTTTCATTTCTAGGAGGACAATGACTAAGACAGAGGAAACTTGAAACATTGAGACTTGCCTTTTGGGAAAGCACAGTGGCAGGCGTGTTAGGAGAAATACGTAACACCTGGGCAACCATGAGCCCCAGTGCCCCTTGCTGCTTTGTGATAAGACGCAATTTTACAGCTGTAGGTAAATATTACAATTTACAAGTGTGCATAAATGTTCTGTGTGAGACAGGACTTAACTGTAGCTCAGGCTGGCTATAGAAGGCAATCCTCCTGCACCAGCCTCCCAAATGGTGGGATTGCAGGTATGAACCACCAAGCCTGGCATAGATTTCTATTAAACATACTTAGCTTGCATTCTCCAGATTCACACTTACATGTAAACTGTATTGAATAAAGACAGCTAGTGATCATGTCAGTAACTGTCCCAGAAAAAAAAAAAAAAAACTTAGCAGTTATCTTTTTTTATCAAGATGAAGTTTTCTACAATATAACATATTATAGGCCACCACACCCAAACCCCTTTCAGTATTCCCAACAGTATGCTTTTGATTTGCATGGGAGAGCTACCCCAAATGCACATACAAACTTTGAAAATATACCATTTAATACAAAGTATGTGCCATGTCAAAGTAATTTTCAACTTGTTCTGCAGATCTTCCTTTGAGTGCCTTCCCCCCCCCCCCCCCCCGCCCCAAATCTGGGACAAGGTATGAGTTTCAAAGCAAAAGTGTTAAGGTTTAAAATGTTCAGCCAAGTAAAGGCTCTAAAACTTCTGACTATTAATTTAGATGTCAGGACAATACAAATCTGAGTATAGCTGACAATGTGAGGGTAACCAGACATTTTTATACAACTTTTAGAACTGTGGCTTAAATTAAAACAACTAATTTTTATTCATACAGATGACTTGAATATTGACAGGAAAGATAACGTCGATAATACAAACTGAATTATAAACTTACTAGGTAATGTCAGGAATGTTTCAACGTAGTTTCGTATGAATAATTAGATCTTAATGACTTGTTTTTGAAATAAGGTCTTTTGTAGCTGGGGCTGGATGGCCTTGAATTCCAGGATCCTGCGAGAATACTGAACAAGTATTGGGATTATGGTCATGTACTGCTATGCTGGGCTGATAAAACTTTTTGTTGTTCGAGCTCTCTGGGAACTCGAGATAACTGAATACAACTTCAAAATACAACTTCAAAAGGGCTTTAAGCCCAGTGTCTCCTCAAAGATGTTTTCGTAGCAGTACACAATTATGAAAGCAGAGGCAAATAACAAAAGATGGACAGCTATATTAAGACAGATGTTCACGCATGGCTGAATTTTTCTATTGTTCTAGGTCCCACTGAATTGTCTTCAGGACACTTGTCTATCTTAAATTTTGTATCAAAGATGTGAGGGAAGAAGCGAACCGATTCCTTCAGGGTTAAGGGAGGCCAATGTACACGTGAGGGACCGTGGAAAAAGTCTCAGCGTCCCTCTCGTTTTTGCTCCCCCAAGGCCACCTGTGTGCATCTCGGGACACAACAGCCTGACCTTTGGCAATAATAACTCTACAGCCTGCAGCCACTAGCTGCGGGCCAGGGAGGAGGAGGCTTGGCTCGGGCCAGGAGCGCGGCGGCGCGCAGGCGCTGCTGAGGGACGCGGAGGGGGCGGGGCGCCGCCTCGCGGGCAAGACGCGCGCCGCCGCCGCCGCCGCCGCGTCAGCAGCGTGCCGCACGTGCCCGTGTTTACGTCCCTCGTGGAGCCGCCGACGTCACAGCCGAATGGCAACATTGTGGCGATGCTGAGACGCCGACTTTAGGAGTCTGGTCTCGGGTTCCGGCCGGCTCGGCGCGGTCGGCGGGAGGCAGAGCGGCGGCGGCGGCGGCGAGGCCGGGCCCAGCGAGCGGCGGACGGGACGCGCGCATCACGCAGCCCCGCGGCCTGGCGCAGGCCGGCCCGGCGGCCCAGGGCCCCGCAGTGCCGCAGCGAGCGGCTTGTAAACAGATCCGGCCGCACGTGACCATGTGAACTACCTGCTCGGGGCCGCGTATTGTCTCTTCAGAGGATCGCACCACAAAGGAGCCGCTCGGTGGGAGAGCGGCCGTAGCGCTAAGATGGCTGAAGGCGCCCGGCGAGGGTGAGCCGGGGGCGCGGCCACGGCGGGGACTCGGCCGGGCGGCCCCCCTCGGCCGGGAACTGGAGCTACCATGTCGTTCGCGCTGGAGGAGACGCTCGAGTCCGACTGGGTGGCGGTGCGGCCCCATGTATTCGACGAGCGCGAGAAGCACAAGTTCGTGTTCATTGTGGCCTGGAACGAGATCGAAGGCAAGTTTGCCATAACCTGCCACAACCGGACGGCCCAGAGGCAGAGGAGCGGTTCCCGGGAACAGGCGGGCACTCCCGCGCCTGACGGGAGCCGCGGGCCCGGCAGCCCGGCGACCAGGGGTCGGCCCGAGGCCGCTACCTCTGCCACGGCGCTCCGGAGCCCCGGGCCGCGGAAGAGCCCGGCCTGGGCCGAGGGTGGCTCTCCGCGCAGGGCGCGCAGCGCGAGAGGGGATCCCGTCCGGGGTCCGGCGGGCAAAGGACCCGAGAGTCCCCTCCGGAGCCCCGCGCGGGCCAAGGCCAGCCCGCTCCGCAGAAGCGCGGAGTCCCGACATGCGGCCGCCGTTGCCCCGCCGGCGCCCCGGGTGTCGTCGGTGCGGGTGGTGAGTGCCTCCGGGGCGGTCTCCGAGGAGATCGAGGTGCTGGAAATGGTGAGGGAGGACGAGGCGCCACCGCCGCTCCCCGACTCGGAGCCGCCGCCGCCCGCCGCGGAGCTGGAGTCCCCGGCTGAAGAGTGCAGCTGGGCCGGGCTCTTCTCCTTCCAGGATCTGCGGGCCGTGCACCAGCAGCTGTGCTCCGTGAACTCCCAGCTAGAACCGTGTCTGCCGGTGTTCCCCGAAGAGCCGTCCGGCATGTGGACGGTGCTGTTCGGGGGCGCCCCGGAGATGACCGAGCAGGAGATCGACGCTCTGTGTTACCAGCTGCAGGTCTACCTGGGCCACGGCCTGGACACGTGCGGCTGGAAGATCCTCTCCCAGGTGCTTTTCACCGAGACCGATGACCCCGAGGAGTATTACGAGAGCCTCAGCGAGCTGAGGCAGAAGGGTTACGAAGAGGTGCTTCAGCGAGCAAGGAAGCGCATCCAGGAGGTGAGTGTCTAGTCCCAGCCGCCGTCCTGGTTTGGTGTCTGTCAAGTGCTGGAGCTTCGGTTTGGGATGTGCGCAGGGCAGGGGTTCCGCAGCCGGCTTTCTTTATCTCAGCGAAGGACTTTTGGAAAGTCTTTAGGGTTTCTTTTTCCCGTTTTTTTTTTTTTTTTTTGTTTTTTTTGTTTTGTTTTTCCTCCAGTTTATAGAGGCAGAGATGCAATCATTTAGGAAAATAGGTGTTCTGTAAACTTGAACTAAAGGGATGCTACTCTGTCCCTAAGCCGACAATAACTTGCCCAGACATCAGCTGTTCTTTCCAGGTGTCATGCTTATGTATTCAAAATCGTTGTCTTATGGAACAACGTTGATCTCCTTTTTTGTTCCTCTTGTACGTGGGTATGAAAGTTTACCTTTCTGTGTTTTTTAGTGCTGAAGGTGTACCCCTGAGCTGCACTCCAGCCCTAAATTTATAAGTTTGTTGACTTGTCCAAATGACAACTGACACAAATTTTCAGACTTATCAAGCCTTTACAGATGGCTCAAGTTTCACTCCTGTTTTAGGGAGAAGGAAGGTCATGGGCAGGAATGCTCATTATGCTTTTTTGTTTGTTTGCTTGTTCTGCTTCTTGTTTTTCCAAGACAGGTTTTCTCATGGCTGTCTTGGACTTGATTTGTAGATCAGGCTGGCTCAAACTCACTGAGATGATCCTGCCTCTGCCTCCCAAGCGCTGGGATTAAAGGCGTGTGTCAACATCTCATGTATGCTTTTGTTTGTAGTGTGCAAACTTGTCCATACTCTTTTAATTCTTTAAATGACAGGAATAAGGGCAAGGGGGGAGTTTTCCTGAAAGCCGTATATATGAGCTCTGCAAGGTATGTTACAAAGTTATGCCTCCTTACCAGCTTCTGTTGAAACTTATTTAAAAGTAAATTAATATCTTCATCTAATGAACAATATGTGCAGTTTTTCAAAGTAAATTACTATTTTAATGTCATTATATAGCATGGTTGGATTTGGGATGGAGAAAAACTCCTTTTCATGGGTTTTTATTCCTGACTTGGGTGTTTGGGGTGTGTGTGTGTATGTGATCTGCTATTAGGCATTCTGGGTTTCTCCATAGAATATTAGGTGTTTCTCTTTTCTAGACCTAAGTATTTAGGATACACTTGTTTCTTGTTTATGTCACACACAGTATATTTACAACTTCCTTAACCAAGATACTATACTAGTAGTTGCCTGCCTTCAGTCCCAGGATTTGGGACTCACTCTGGAGGCAGGGGAAGGTAGATCTTTGTGAGTTGAGGCCAGCTTGGTGTGAATAGTGAGTTCTAGGAAGCCAGAAACACTTAGTGACACCTTGTCTTGAAAAAAAAAAAAAAGATTCTTTACTCCTTTTTGTTTACTGTATGGTAAACATCACCCATAATAATCTGATCCTAGAAGTTCATGAGAAGCTGGGCGGTGGTGGTGCACACCTTTAATCCCAATGCTCAGGAGGCAGAGGCAGGCACAGGTGGATTTCTGTGAGTTCAAGGCCAGCCTAGTCTACAGAGTGAGTGCCAGAACAGGCTCCAAAACTATACTGAGAAACAAAGTTCAAGGGATCTGTTTTCATTACCCATTTATTATCTCACTCCTGGAGACTTCTACCTTGATGTCTTTTTGGACAGAAGTGACAAGTATGATAATTCTTTCTAGTGTTCATGTTAACCTATGTTTCTTTAAAGCTTCTAAAACATTTTATTACTCAGCTATGTATGTGTATGTATGCTAGTTTCTCAAACTAGAAATTATAGTGTTTTCCAAACTAGAAGCTTTTTAATCTCTAGAGATGTCTGCTTCCAACTTTAGTGATATTCAAAGGTGGCTAAAAAAAATGGTTATCTTTGCTTTTAAATTCAAATGGGTCAAAAGTGAGCTTTCAAAAATCTTAGTTTTATAGAACTCAATTTTGAGTTTTTTTCCCAAAAAGAACACATTTTAAAAATTTTAGTTAGAATGCTATTAACTAATTTTTTTGTTTTTCAAGACAGGGTTTCTTAGTATAGCTTTGGAGCCCATTCTGGAACTGGCTTTGTAGAGCATGCTGGCCTCAAACTCGGAGGTCTGCCTGCCTCTGCCTCCTGAGTGCTGGGATCTAAGATGTTCAGCATCATTGCCCTGCTTATTTTATTCTCTTTAAGGTGCTTTTAATTTCTTTTTGTAATTTTTATTTATTTTCTTTGAAACAAGGCTGTTTTACATGTCAATCCCAGTTCCCTCACCCTCCAGTCCTCCCCTTCCATCCCCACCAAACCCTAACCCATCCTCTTTCTGCTCCTCAAGGAGGGTGAGATCTTCCATGGAAGATCTTCAGAGTCTGTCATCATTTGGGGCAGGGCCTAGGCCCTCCCCCATGTGTCTAGGCAGAGAAAGTATCTGGCCAAAGTGGCTTGGAAATGTACCAATATGTAGCTCAAGTTGACCTCCAACTCTTGATCTTCCTGACTCAACCTCTGAGTGCTGGGATTACAGGTGTGAACCACCACATCTGACAGCTTTATTCTTGTTATTCAGTAGAGGAACAAAAGAAAGTACTTTTTAAAGTCTGTTTCCTTGGGAAACAAAATATTTATTATAAATTCATAAACAACAAATATGTAAGTTTTTGGCTTTTCCTGAAGTTTACTTGAATAGGAATACCTCTCAATGATAACAAAAAGTTTGTAATATCTATCCTGAATTATACTGGAAAATTGAATGTGGAGACTAGTTAAGAGATGTCTGCCATGGGCATGATGGAATGGAGCAAAACTACTTCTAAGTAACTTATTTAGGTTGGTAATATGTTCTGCAGCTTAGATTCTTTTCTGTATTAGTAGTTTGCTCTTTGGGGTGGCAGTGTGTGGGGGGTGGTTTGTGTTATGCTAAGCAAGTACTCTACCACAGAGCTGTAATATGTCATCCCTTGATATAACACTTGGTTGGTGAAACAGAACTCTAGTCCAGGCTGGTCTTGAACAGCACAGATTTCCCTTGAGCACAGTGTCTCATATTAGCCTCTCTTGTCACTGAGTGATTGGCATGCACCATGTTTACTCTTCTTTTTAAAGGTAAAATCTTTTGTAGCAATTGTATCTATCACTTGTATTAGTTCTTCTGTTGCGTTTATTTTTATTCTACTTGATTTAGTGTTGCCTTCCTTATCTCAACCAACATAGCTTATGGAATTGAACACATTTTTTTATGCTGGATTTTTCTGGTAAATCACATGTTTTAAGAGATAATACTTTGAACATGTAATTCTTGTTCATGTTTTTCCTTTAATTTCCTTCAAGTTATGCTACCCCTATAGCATGACTTTTTCCTAGCTATAAAGTCCTTACTTGTTTTTGTTCAGGATGATCAGTGAATTGCTTAAGGGAGGTTTTATCCTCAGGGCATTCAAATACAGGGTCTTGTAAATAAATGCTTGGCCAAACCTTTCCCAGAGCCACATCTCCAGCCCTCCACTTTAAAAAAAAAAAAAAAAAAAAAAAAAAAAAGTGTAGGTGGGCTATGGTGGCACAAGCCTTTAATCCAGTACTTAGGAGGCAATAGCAGGTGGATCTGTGAGTTCCAGGCCAGCCTGGAGGATAGAGTGAATTCCAGGACAGTCAAGGCTGTTACATAGAGAAAACCTATCTCAAAAAACCAAACAGAAAAACGTGTAAAACAACATTGTATCAAAGGTTACTGACCTTGACACAGTTGAATTCTCTGTTTTGCCACCACCTAGTTCAGAGCACTCAATATTAGTGGATAAAGCATATCCATTTAATATAAAATTGTAGGTAAATACAATTTTTATAAGTTGATAAATGTATATTCTTAGGAAAGATACTTTAAATATTAAAATTCTCTTAACATTGTTAGATTTTAGATTTTTGAGGCTGGCCTCAGATTTATGATCCTTCTCCCTTAGCCTCCTGACAGGGAGAATGTGGGGGGGTCCCAGTTCCTGGCTTATTAACTTTTAAACACCAAAAAGGTATGGGGGCTGGAAGCCTGGTTTATGAGGTGCTTGCCTGACATGAAACCCTGGTTTCATTCCCCAGCACTGGAACCCTAGTGTAGTATCCCTTGCCTGCAGCACTTCTGAGGTAGGGGCTGGAGCAAGGGCAAGTTGAAGCCAACCTGGAACGCGTGAGACCTTGCTTCAAACAAAAAATCAACACCTAGAACAAAAACCATTATTGCAAATTATTGGTTGTTATGGAAGGTTGTGACACTTGGAGTTTTAATATTTGCAACACCCTTAAGGTTTAATATGGGTTACCAGGCCTTTAGTGTCATCCAACTCAGGAGGCCAAGGTGGGACAGTCACAAGCTTAAGACTTGCCTAGGTGAATTTAAGTGGAATCCTATCAAAAATAAATAAATAAATAAATAAATAAATAAAGAGCTGGAGGGGAGATAGGTCAATGGTAGAGCACTTGCCTACTGTGGGTGAGACCTTAGGTTAATCCCTAGTACTGCAAAAAGAAAAAAAAAAAAAAAAAAAAAAAAAAAAAGGGAAAGAAAAATTGGTATGGGGGAGCTTAAGAAGCCCTCACATGTCTATTATCACACCTGGACATTACAGTTCATGAGGCTTTACAGGCTATACAATAATACAATATTATTTTTAAATGACAAATGTATTCTAAGATTATATACTAAAAGCTTCAGTCTAAATAAAATGTAGTATTTGTTATTTGTAATTTTGTCTTGGACTTTTTACATGGGCTTATTGTGGTATCTACTATTTATACTGTAGGTAGGCAGTTTTTATATGAATACAGGTACCACCAAGGCCTCTTTGAACAGTGTAGTAGTACTAAGGTTTGTATTACTGTGTGTGCACATAGGTAGCTTGAAACTTAACTTGGACCTGGATTTTCAAGTAATGGTTTCTTGTATAATCATAGCTATTTTTCAGGTGGTTGATTTGGGCATTTTAGCTCAAACCTCGATTATGATAGAGGCTTATTTAACGTCTAAAACTGTTTACTTTGGAATTTATGCTGAATTCTAACTTTGAGTTATCCATTGACAGCAGAAAGTGCTTTCAAAGAGGCACACAGACCATCTTGCCACGGTTTAGAGTCAGCAGTCTGGATTTGATTAGGACTCATTACTTCTGATGGCATGCTTAGCTATTTTGTCTCTAAAGTCTCTTGCAAATTAGGACGATATGAAGTCACAGCTACCTGGCATTTACAAAAGTGGCTTCTAGTAAGTATGGTGTAGGTATCAAGCTCTGAGTATTCCTGGTGGAGCCCAGCTAGATAATACTCTACCATTGAGTAGTTACATCTCCAGTCCAAGTGGATGTCTCCCCTATTTTATTGAAGACAAACTTAAAGTGGTCTTGGGTTTGGCAAAGTTAAAACTGTTAAGGAGTGACAGAATTCAGATGCAGACCCAGGCCTGTCTTACCAACCTTGTGCTTTTTCTGCCATAAGGTGCCATAAGGTGTTTGGTTTCTTTTCTTCCTAACTTTCCTTTTTCTTACCTAGACAAAAATAAAGTAACTCAGGTAGCCCCAGCTGGCCTTGAATTCATGATCCTTCTGCCTTCATTTTCTCAATGCTGGAATTATAGCAGTAGCCTACCACATCTGGTTCTTTTGGGTTTCTTGATCTAAATCAGTAGTTCTCAACCTTCCTAATGCTGTGACCCTTTAATACAGCTCCTGTTGTTGTGGCCTTCAACTGTAAAATTGTTTTGTTGCTACTTAACTGTACTTTTGCTACTGTTATGAATCATAATGGAAATATCTGTTTTCCCATGGTTTCAGGCAATCCCTTTGAAGGGGGTCAAGACCCACGAGTTGAGAACCACTTATCTAAATGTTTACACTCTTTGAAGCAATTAGAAGGGGTTCAAGGTTGCATAGTGCCCAATCAAATTATTTCACACATCACATCTGGGTTTGATTGTTCCTTGCTAAAGCGGGGCCAACTTCCTTAGTAATGTGATGTGTGTATTTGGAAGTGAGAAGATGTGGGTTATGTTGCCTTCATTTCCTAAACCTTCACCTATAACTTTATTGGTGTTACTGTTCTCCATTATTATTTACTTGGCTTTTTTCTGACTATAAGCACTGTTACCAACAGAAAAAACCAAAGGTGGGCCATCTGTTGTTAAATCTGTGTTCTTGTTTTCTTGTAATGAGAAATTTCTTGTGGCTCTTTACTCTGTAAAAGACTAAGATAGGTTCCTCTGAATCTGCCTACTTCTGTTACTGATAGGATTGATTTTCAAGGTTAAGATGAAGGCATTGAAGACTTAGTTTTCCCTGTATTACCATGAAGGATGCTTGACATAAGCAACTTAAAAGGAGGAAAGATGTTGCTCAGTTCAGTTCATGATTAATTACTCTTGTTTGAACCTGAGGTAAGACAGGCTATCATGGCAGAGAGGGGTTGATGGAGCTGGGTTGTCCATCTCAGATGGCTATGGACAAGATACATCTTTCAGAGGTACACTGCCAGTGATTGCTTTCTCTGGATAGCCTTCACCATCTATTAGCCTATTCAACTATGAACCCATCAGTAGATTAATCCTTTGTACTCAGATCACTTCTAAATAGTGTCATTGTCTGACAAAGCCTTAAACACATGCGCTTATAGGTGGCAGGCCATATGCGCACCACAACAGACTATAAATAGTTCTTGGGGATTTTTGGTATAATTGGTAAAATTGTTTGCTTTTTAGTATTTTGTCACACATAGTGTCTAACTTTTGGAAACAGCACAGGGTCAGACATATTGAGGTACCACCCAGGACATGTGCTGTAATAAACTACCTGTCAAATGCATTGGATGGATGGAAGGATTTCTTTTCTCTGACAGTGTGAGGTTGCTGTTAATCATGGTGGTGGAGCCATGGCAGCGTGAAACAGTTGGTAACATTGCTCCCCTGCAGTTGGTGAGCAGAAAGGTGAATGCTGGCCCTCAGCTCACTCTATTTTTATACATTTCAGGCTCTCAGCCCGTGTAAATGGTACCACCCATATTTAGGGTAGGTCTTTCTACCTCAGTTAACCTATCTAAAAACACCCTCAGAAGTGCCAGAGGTTTGTTTATATTGTGATTCAAATTTACAATCAGGATTAACCATCACACTACTTAATATTTTTGGAAAAACATTGATTTTTATATATTTACTATAACCACCTAGTTCTGGCTGACCTCGAACTCCATATGTAGATCAGGTTGGCCTCAGACTCACAGATGTCCTGTCTTTGCCTCCAGAGTGCTGAGAGATTAAAGGCTTTCTCCACCATGCCAGAGGTCAGTGTTGGGTGTCTTCTCAGTTGCTCTCCGCCTTACTTTATGACACAGGGTCTCTGATTGTCCATTCATGGCAAGCCCTTGAGCTCTAGGAATCTGTTGTGTTTGCCTCCCCAGCGTTGGGATTATAAGTGCATGCCACCATGCCCGAGCTTTTTGTCTGGGTTTTTATATGGGTGCTAGGGATCTGGACTCAGGTCCTTTGTTTGCATGCCAATCATTCTACTGACTGAGTTATTCCCCCAGAGTTTTATGCTTATGAAGAATTACTTTATAAGTCACTTTCTTTGTAGGTATCTTTCTATTTAGGAAGGAGTGGTATAGTCAGTTTCTTATTCTTACACTGTCCTTACATAAATGTAGGTGTTAAGGCACTGTACACTTAAGCTACATGCTGTGGTCTGTTGCTTCTAAGTTAAAAGCCTGCATAACATATTACTGTATGGAATTCAGTAAACAGTTATAATACAATGAACAGTTGTGTATCCAAACAGAAGAGGCACTGTAAAAAATGTGTCTCTGTGTAAGGCAGTATCAATGAATGGGTCTTGCAGGATTAAAAGTTGTGTGTGAGTCATTGAGGAGTATGAAAGCTTTAGGGTGTGATGGCACTGGAACTGTGGCAGGATTGCTGCTGTCTCTGCAAAGTGTATCTCATGCAGTTAGAAAGATGTACCCATTCCTGAAGAGAAGTGGCAGTTATTTTGCTATAGTTTTTAGGGAACAGTAAGAACTTTTATTCTCAATCATTATGTTTATGCGGCACCAGGCATTAGTGTGGTGCATTTATATATTACATATTGATCTAATCAGGATATTCAAAATCTCATACATTTAGTTCTTCAAAATCCTTGTTATTTAGAATTATATGAAACAGTAGTGACTACATAATAATGACCAATGTAATAAAACATTCATTTTTTTCTATGACTTTGTACCAGTTTAACGGTTTCTTCCAATCCTCACCCTTTTCCCCTCCGCTCCTCCCGCTAGTAACCCACCCACTCTTCTGTTAATAGGTCTGTGAGCTCAGTTGAAAAAGAAATTTAAGTTGTTACTGACTCCTTTAAGGAACTAAATAAAACTGTATGTCCTTGTGTTTGAGGAATTTTTCATTAAGCAGACTTTAGACTTAAGGTGAAACATTTTAAGTTAGAGCCAGTTCTTATCAGGACTACATTGAGATGGAAACAAATTAAAGGATATCTAGAAGTGTTGGTGCAAACCTGTAATCCCAGCTGCTTTAGGAGGCTGGAGTAGAGTTGCAACCTCAACTCCTATTTGAGCTAAAGGAGTCCCAAGTAACTTAAAGACTTCCTGGCAGAACAAAAAGCTGGAGGCAGGAGCCAAAAAGCTGAACATGATGGTACACCTTTAATCCTAGCATTCTTGAGGCAGAGGTAGGAGGATCTGTTCTATGTAGCAGGTTAGCCAGAGCTATATAGTGAGACCCTTTCCAAAAAATAAAATTAAAAAAAAAAAAGAAAAAGAAAAAAAGAGCTGGATGTTTCAGTTGGCAGAATGCTTGTGTCCCTGTCTCCTGTGCAGAAAGTCCTGGGTTTAGAGCATTTGGGAGGTAGGGACAGAAGGATCAGAAGTTCAACTCAAGGTTGTTTGGATGCTTAGAGAGGTCAAGGCTAGCTTGCACTGTGTGGGATTGTGTCAAGGACAAAAGGAAGAAGGGTTGGAAATACAGCTAAGTAATGGAGTGGTTTTGCCTAGCTTGTGTAAACAAGGTTCAACCTTCAATTACACACACAAACCCCATTTGTTTTACTTATTAAGCTTAGGTGGTTAGTTATATGTAATGCTTGGTAAATTTTACTTTGTGTCTTCTATTCCCCAAACTTGCCAAAGAGCTTTGTCTGGGAAAAAAAAAAAAACACAACCCCCAGTGCTTTGTTAATTCTATTTATAGGTGTTCAGCCTGCATGTATGTCTGTACCACCCCATGTGTGTGTAGTGCCTGTGGAGGCTAGGAGGGTGTTAGATCCTTTAGGACTGGAGTTAGACACAGTGGTTTTGAGTTGCTGTGGGTGCTGGCTGGGCTCTGGGAGAGAGCGCCTCTAGTGCTCTCCAGCCCTCTGTCAGATGCTAGAGCAGAGAGTGCAGAGCTTTACTCTCCACCCCACTTCCCCACTTGTCTCTCCTGTTGCTATGTTTACTGATGGGTTTTGAGCCCTTAGGAAACACTTTGCAGAAATGCTTTACTCATATCCGGGTACATCTGCATTCTTAGTGAGTGTCTCAGTGGATAATTTCAAATTTCTCAGGCTGCTATCGGCCTCATTTTTTAACAGCCTCAATAATCCTAAGTATTCCAATTGTCATAATTTCTTTCTACTCATATTTCACAGTTTATAACCATGAGTGTGCATTTATTCTCTAGACTTTTCAAGGTTTTCCTTAGCTGAAGAGTGATTGCTTTCTTCCCGCTCCTTTGCTCTCCCTTTCCTTCTACTGCCCGTCCCCATTGAATTCCTTTATCATGAATGACAGAAAACGATTTCAAGTCTGTTGAGTGTATTGTAATTTTAAGCACATTTCATTTAAGATTACTTCCAGATTACTTAGATTAAAATAGAAATATAATCGAATTTAAAATACAGTTATCATTGCTTTTAAAGTAATCTAGTGTTGGAAAAAGCATGAAACTTTATAGCAAAGACAGATTAATAAATTAGTATTGTTAGGTGAGATGCCCCGGGCTTCTGCCAAGAGTATTAAGTTTAGTTGCTGCATAGTTGAGTACTGCCCTGTTGGAGAGTAAAAACCATGTAGGGAATGCTGGGTAAGTATTTTAATATTTGAAAACTGATTTCTGCTTTAGTTTTTGTACATTTATTTTGATAGAAAGTAGTAGTACCACATTGACTTTGGTGTTCAGAGCAGAACTCAAGCCTATATAGTATGTGAGGTTTTCTAAGTTTGAATTGTAGATTTCATAGTTAAGTAACAATGAAGGGAGAGGAAGAGTTTAGTTACTTAGACATATTGCTGCCATTTGCTTTTTTCTCATTTCTTATTTTGATGTTTATAAAATTTGGTGTTTAATCATTTTAAAGAGAGATAAGGTTCATCTACTTTTTCTTTTAAGGATTTATTGCCTTTAGAGGTATAAATGAGTAGTTTGTGATTCACTAAAAATTTAGTATGCCTGCACCCCCGCCCCCAAAGCAAGTCTGACCCTTCCCTACTGTTACTGTTTCTGGTGTGTGTAGTGTTAAGTATAGTGAAGGTGGACACTCTTGCCTCAAATTAGAACTCATTGCTGGGGTCCAGTGCAGTCATCTCTCCAGTCCTTAACTTATATTTTTTGAGAGCTTTCCAGCTATTGTAATTTCAGTGTAGTAAAAAAAAAAAAAAAAAAGTCCTTAATACTCTAGTTCTGTTCAGCTTAAAAACAAAACAAAAAACCTATTTATGACCTACAATAGGTCTTTCTTGATACTGGAGGTGGTGGGGTTTTGTTGTCATTTGTTTTGTTTTTAGGTGTGTATATTTTATTCTGCGGTTAGTTTTTGAGAGAGGATCTCATGTAGCTGAGGTAGCTTTCCCACTCACTCATATATAAGGATGACACTAAGCTTCTCCATAGCTTCTGCTCAGCTACCTTACATAACTCAGGCCCATTGTCCAGGATGGCACCGCTGGGCCTCCTGCATCAGTTAATAATCAAGAAAATGCCCTGTGGACATGCCCACAGACTAGTCTGATGGAGGCAGTCCTCAGTTGAGATTCCTCCTTCCCAGATGTGTGTAGGGCTGTGTCAGCAACTAACTGGCACAGTAATAAAGTGGGTTTGTTGTTATTATTTTGTTTCATTATATGGTTGGAGAGCACTACTAGATGGGGATTTAAAGACAGGTAGGCAGTATGTACTCCTCCACCCCTAATGAATCAGGTCTCTTACATATAGTAAGACACTTCAAGTATGGAGAGGACATGCAAACTGTCTGTTTAGTAACCTCTTGGTTCTGCATCAACCTGAGTACAGTATTATCAGCTACTGTAGTTTTCTTAGTATTGAAACTTTTTGTTTGCAGCTCTTGGACAAGCACAAGACTATAGAGAGCATGGTGGAGCTTTTGGACTTGTATCAGATGGAGGATGAGGCCTACAGCAGCCTTGCAGAGGCTACAACTGAACTCTACCAGTATTTACTTCAGCCATTCCGAGACATGCGAGAGCTCGCCATGCTGCGAAGGCAGCAGATCAAGGTATTTTTTTTTTTTTTTCTTTTTTAAATCATAAACTATAGCCACTCTAGTTCTGAGGCTGGCTAGTCACACATTTTAAATAGTGCAAACAGATCCTTGACCTTTCTTTTCTAAGATCCTTTGTCCAATGTTGGGACAATAAGTGCATGTATTATTGTATTCTTACTTGAACTTTTGAAAAATATCAGATTGCCAGTTATTTTAAAATAAATTTGGCACTTGGATCAAAAGGGTGTCAGAAACCTAAGACTGGATATTAGAATTTATAATTAAAAACCAACTGTAGTCATTTTTTGAGATTCTACCCTGAAAGGCCAAAAAGAACTAGCTGTGGTGTTCCCCAATACTGGACTGCTTGCAGTATTTGCAGACATAGTCTACGTTGACTATTCAAACTTTAAGTTCGTTCTTAGAGGTATAGTAATTAATTAGCAAGCGTGTATTGAACATTCATTCGGGTAAATCTATAGACTGAATGGGTGAGCTACTATCACTGCTTACTCCATTTTTCTTGGGAAATGAGGAGAAACAGATTATATTTATTCAATTTGTAACTTTCTTTAAGGCAAACAGCGGTATTTGACTCTATTTGTTATAAGCTATTGCCTATCACACCATCAGCTATTACGAGCAGTTTTCCCGCCAGCCTAATCCCACAGCCACACCAGCCTCAAATAACACACACAGTATTAGATATAAAGCTGTTGGCTAGTTACTAGTGTTTACTATTGGCTACCTCTGTCTTAAATATTCACCCATTTCTATCAACCTAAGTGCTTCCACATGGTCTTATCTTACCAGAGAGAGAGGGTCCAGACCTTCTCAAGGCCCTACATCTTGACCCTTATACATCTCCCAGAATCTTCCTTGTCTCCTAGTTCCATCTATCTTGCTGTCCTATTTGCCAACAGTGCTTTATACATTAACCAATAAGAGGAACATTTATAGAATGACATCTCCCATCACTCAACCACAACTATTTTATTCTTTGTGCTTATGAATGCTTGCTACATATAGGCATGTTTCCTAATAATTCTCTACACTTAGTTATTGAGTCCTTATAGCACCTAGGACCATCAACCTAGGGATGGTACTGCCCATAGTTCATAGTGTGTCAGATGAATGAATATGTTAAGTGGTACTGTTACACAAATTACTCATTTATGTCATGTCCATAGCTAGTAATAGTCACCAATTTAGGTGATTATAATTCCAAAGAATGTCTTTATTTTATTATTACTAGTTACTATTAAGTTAGAAGGACACACATTGTAAAAAAGGAATTATAATTGCTTTGGCAAATTATTTGTTATAAAACAAAAACTAAAAACAATCACTTATTATATAGTATCATGTGGATATGATATAATTTAGTTATTAGCTTTTTTTTTTTTTTTTTTTTTTTGTGTGTGTGTGTGATAAAACAACTTCGGGAGAAGAGGACTTTTTCAACTTAAAGTTCCCATCACAGTCCATCACTGAGGGAAGTCAGGACAGGAACTCAAAACAGAGCAGGAACCTAGAGGCAGGAGTGGATACAGAAGCCATGGAGGGGTGCTGCTTACTGACTTGCTCCCCATGGCTTGCTCAGCCTACATTCTTATAGCACCCAGGACCACAAGCCTAGGGATGGCACCACCCACAGTGAGCTGTGTCCTCCCACTCTAGTCATCAATCAAGTAAATGCACCAGAGGTTTACCCACAGGATAATCTAGTAAGGGCTCATTTTCTCTATTGAGGCTTCTTCTTTCAAAATAAACTAACTGGCACAATAATTGAGACTTGTATTTGGATTATAACCAAGCTAGGTATATCAATAAAATTTCAAAACCCCTGTTTACAGTTTTTGTTTTTTACAGCAGTTCAATTGAATCTAGGGATTTATGATTGAGACAGCCCTTTTACCACCTTAATTCCTGGACATTATTTTATCTTAGTTTAAGAAGATAAATTAGTGCCTAAATAGAGGTAGAAACATGATTTACTCTGACCCGTTGGTGCAATGTGTAGTGTGTTTAGAAAGATGGCTCAGTGTTTAAGAGCATTGACTGTTCTTCCAGAGGTCATGAGTTCAGTTCCTAGCACCCACATGGTAATGAGATCTGGTGCCCTCTTCTGGCCTTCAGGAATACATGCAGGCAGAATGTGAACATAATATGACTTAGCTCTGCACCCTTAACAAGACTTCAGGTGTGAACTGAAGCTCAAGAATATTTAGGACAATAGGTATTTGTTAGAGAGGGGCCTAAAATAACCATTGAAGGTTCTTAGTGAGGACACTAGGAAAAAACATTGGTATAGTGTTTAGCTCTACAAAACAAACGAGTTAAGGAAAAGATTGAGAGTAAGTGTGAAACAGATAAAACTTAGATAAAAATTCATGAAACCTAACCCTGGTTACATTAAAAACACATTATTTCAGTGTATTTTAGAAACTTAGTCTAAATGTTTCTTTCTTTCTTTTTCTTTCTTTTCTTTTTCTTTTTCTTTTTTTTTTTTTTAAGAAATTAGTATACATACATTGTATTATGTGGAGAGAGTGAGGAGAAAAGAGAAGAGAGAGAGAGGGAGACAGATAGATTGTCTTCATTTTGTTACAGGGTCTTTCTTAATGTAGCCCTGGCTGTCCTGGAACTCACTATATAGACCAGGCATGAGCTCAGATTTTCCTGCCTCTGCTTCCAGAGTGCTGAAACTAAAAACCTGTGTCACCATGCCCATTTACATTTCAACCTTTTCATACTTATTTTTATTCAGTGTTATTCTAAAGGTCTAAGCAGTCCAAAAAGCCCATAAAAGTACAATACAAAAAAGTATAAAAATACAAAATTGTAAAAATAATACATAAACCGGAAAAATTGAAGGAAAGTTCATTGTTTTTAGAAAGATGTAGAAAGTTCAAAGGGATCTTTGGTTTTGGTTTTTGCTTTTCAAGACAAGGGTTTCTCTGTAGCTTCAAGGATGTTCTAGAACTTCGTTCTGTAGAGGAGGCTGGCTGGCCTCGAACTCAGAGACCCTCCAGCCTTTGCCAATCAAGTGCTGAGATTTATGCGCCTCCACAGCCCAGCTAATTCTAAGGAACCTTAAAGGAGTTGTTAGAAAGAATAAGTAAGTTTAATGGAATTTTGGTATACAGTCATTATGAAAGATTTGGTTGCATATTGTCTTTTAGATGCGAACTATTTAAAATTGAAATATTTTTAAATGCCACTTATATTAGAAATCCTTATACATAAAACTTTTGGTAATAAATGCCACTAAAATACACGAAAGTACTTTTAAGTAAGAATTGTAAAAAAATGCTGAAGTCACTGTAGTAGAGTACTTGTCCTGCCATGCCTATTGCCCTAGGATGCAGTCCCCAGTAGCACAGAACAAATAAACACCAATATATCACACAAATTATAGAGTGACTAACTTTAGAGGTGTTATACATTAATAGATTAGAAGACTCATTATATAGTATGTCAGTATGCTGGTCTGTTGTCTGTTACTACCCCCCCCCCCCCCAAAAAAAAAAGTTCAAAGCAGGCTCTTATAACGCCTAGGAAGGATAAGTTAGTAGTCTAAATAATGCAGGCTCTGGTGAGGGCATCAGTAATACCACCTTTTGGTGGTTGCAGTAATAGGAGTGCAAGTATGAGCATAAGATTGTGCAGTCAGCTCACAGTCGTCTTGAATGCATCCTAAGCTGAACTGGGAACCACCCTGGGAACCAAGTTTGCAACAGATGATCCTTTGGGGATCAGAGAGATATAGTTAAACTATAGTAGTGAGATCTCATTTAATTAGTATATTGAATAAAATCAAATTTAGCAGTGCCTTTACAATTTATTCTTATTTAAGGTTAACATTTAACTTAGCAATAAGATTTCATCTACAGTAATGTTTTATATTTTATTTTTGCACTGTTCAAGGACTAAGTTGGGTGTGGTGGTGCACACTCATTAATCCCAGCATTCAGGAATCAGAGGCAGGTGGATATCTGAGTTTGAGGCCAGCCTGGTCTACAAAGCAAGTTCCTGGACAACTGGGGTTATTACACAGAGAAACTCTGTCTCAATAAAAACAAACAAAAAAAAATTAGAAGACCTAAAATAAACTAGTTAATGTCTTATATACTTTATTAAATTTTGGTGAGAACACTTTAGTATCTGCTGTTATGTTTTTAAAAAATATATTTATTGGTAAATGTATTTTACTATGTTGTAACACCTCTTTAACTTAGTCTTCCTAACTGAAATTTTGTGTCCTTTAACTAAAATCTTCCCTAAGCTTCAAGTCCTTCTCTTCTACATGAGTTTGTTAAAGGCTGAATGACACGTGTGTGTGTGTGTGTGTGTGTGTGTGTGTGTGTGTGTGTGTGAGAGAGAGAGAGAGAGAGAGAGAGAGAGAGAGAGAGAGAGAGAGAGAGAGAGAGAGAGAAAGAAAGAATATACATATATGCATGTCCATGTTTTCTTTGTCCACCTGTTGATGGACACATACATTCATTCCATGTCATTATTATTGTGAGTAATGCTGAAGTTAACATTGGAACCTCATACTGCCATCAAGTCTTTGGTCATATCCTTAAAGTAGAACTGGAAGAACATGTGGCCTGTTTTTAATTGTCTGAGGAGCTACCATAAGTTAATACTAATAGTTCCCACCAACAGTATGCAAAAAACTCCCCTTTCTTCATCTTCTTTCTAACATTTGTCTTTTGGATAGTATCTATTTAAATAGGAGTGAGATCATAACTTATTATGGGTTTGACTTAATTTCCCTGATGATTAGTGGTATAGAATATTTTTCATATACCAGTTAGCCATATGTCTTAGGCCCTGTGCCCATTTGAATTAAGATCTTATTTGGTTTTCAACACCCATCATGGTGGCTCATAACCATCTGTAACTCCAACTCCAGTGGATCTAATGCCTTCTTCTAGCCTTCACAGGCACCTTAACACACACACACACACACACATACACACACACACACACACACACACACACAATGAAAGTAAGACTTTAAAAAAGTTTTGTTAATTGCTTATCATTGAACAAGCAGCCCCAGTGTCTGGAAAAGTTACATTGTGTGCAGTATCAGTAAGTATATTCATAAATCTGTGTTGGCATTTGCTTCACCAAAGAATCTTAAGCTATATTTTCCCAGTATCTTAACAACACACAGAAATACTATAATAAGAGCTCATAAAACTGCAGTGTCCTAGCAATGATATACTTTCATAATAGAGAGTTCCATGCCAGAGAATTTGTGTTTATAAATTAGTTTTATTCTCCTGGCTACCTAAACTGACACACCTTTTTCCATGTTAAAACAGGCTCTGTTTTCTTTCTAGCCTTGAAATTCCAAACAGAGCTGTCATTGTTTTAACACACAGTCCAGCCGAACAGGGCTGCTGTGACATCTTCAAGTTTCCCAAGTTAGGAAAAGAAGCTAGAGAGGATTGCTGCTCAGTGCCTTGAGTATAGGAAAATGATTAGACAAGCTTTCTAGCACTTGGTTGCAGCACTATAGCTGCTGAATTCAAAAGTCATCCACAAAGCCACAGAAGAAATGTGGTTCAGGAGGTGCGCGCACAAGTTGTGTGTGTGTGTGTGTGTGTGTGTGTGTGTGTTACGTGTGTGTGTTTGTTCATGTTCTGTTGTGAGGTGGGGACAGGCAAGTGCTAATCCAGCAGTGTGCAAGTTCTCTTAAGATGACTATGCTGTTCTGTTTGGTTTTAACCTCCTCGCACAAAAGCCTTAATACAGAATCTCAGTTTTCTAGGTGTCCATCCCCTCCCTTTGTCTGTTGATGGGAGTTATGATGTTTATTCATGCAGGTAGAAATGATTTCTGTCCTCATGTTCTGAGTTAGGACATTTTTTAAAAAATGGTGTTTATTGAGTTTCTATTCTGTAGTTAAGTCTTTTGGGTTTTGACCAGAAGATCAAGCTAGTAACTTCAACAGTGAGTGTTCTAATACTAAGATTTATTGTCTAGGTATAAAGTAAAGCAGGTAATTAAGGCAAGAAAGTAAACTACCGCAAAGGAAACAATTATAAAAAGAGCGCCGCACTTTTAGAGGAGAAAGAACAAAGGAAAGGGACTGGGTTTATTGAGTCAAGCACAGAAGGCTGGTCCCCTGGAGACATGTCCTGACAAAAAGGATGTTGCTTCTTGTAGTAACCTTGATGGAGAGATCCAGACCTCTAAGGATAGGGCACTTGGTGTGTTGGTACTGGCTGTCTTGGTGGAAAAGGTAAAGTTGCATTGTGAGGCTGGGGTTGAAAAAACTTGATTTTGTTGTTGAGAAAGGAACTGCTAGTCCTGGAGTGGAAAACCAAGGCTGGGATGATGCATGCACAGCAGAGTTAAAGGTATTCAGATAGGAGGAAAGAAGGGTATCTCCCTCCATCCAACCTTTCCAATGATAGGACCTGAAAAGGGTTTGCAGATTCCAAACCGAGCATTACAAGGTATTGGGAGGATGAACTTGAAGATGAGGCAAAAAGGCCTCTGTAGCATCTGGGATTTCAAGCATGCCACACCATGATCATTTAAATGTATTATTGGTTTGGTAAGGTATTTGTGAAAAACATTATGGTTAATTAGTAACAGAACCATGTCTCCTACTTTTGCAGATAAGTAAATAAGTACATGAATTCTGCATCACTAATACACCCCCTCCCCTCCATTGTATTATAAATATCCTGTGAAGACTACTGCATCCTTCTCATTTTTGTACCCTTTGTATCATCTGGTACACTGGTGTGTCGTACCCCCCCCATGTATATTTTATTTTTTATTATGTTTTGCATGTATGAGTGTTTGCTTGCATGTATGCATGTGTACCATGTCTGTCCTGGTACTCATGGAGGTCAGATAGGGCATTGATCCTGGTACTCATGGAGATCAGAGAGGGCATTGCCTTACTGGATGGTTATGGATGGTTACAAACCACCTTGTAGGTGCTAGGAACCGAACCCAGGTACTCTTTCATGCTCTACTGCCCTACAGTGTTCTCTTTATTTAAATTATACACTTAATATTTTCAATTATGAACCACAGTTAAAGTTCAAAAAGAAATGAACAATATGCAGAGCATATATATGTATATTTACATATATATAAATTGTGTATTAGGGAATACGAATCCAGCATAAATGAGTTAGGGAGTTGACTATCACGAACCAAGGTTCCATGCCAGACATGCTAGTACACACTTGTCATCCAGCAAGTCAGGAGGCTGAGATGTTCTTCCTTCCTTAGTATGTGCTTGACACCGGTTTTATAGTTCCCGAAACAGGACTCACATAGTTGTTTTTCACTGTGAATGGGAGACATTGGGGTTCTCAGGATATTGCTGCTGCTTCCTCCTCTCCTATACACTGCCAAGAGAAGCATCTCATGTTTACCATCTTTGATCCTCTTAGAGGAAAATGGAATACTTGAGGTTAATGTGCTTTTAACCCATTCATTGATATAGCTTGTTAACCCAAAGAAATGAAACAATCTCTTCCCGTTTGTTATTATATGTATATATGTGTACCACCACTTCTTCATTGTTAAATATATTTCACTCAATGAAGAAAGTAGAAAATGCAGGGTCTTTTCTTGGCCATTCTCTTTCTCCACTCTTCTCATTTTCCTTTCTTTTGACAAGGTCTCACTTTGTATTTCAGGCTGAAATTCACAGCTTTCTGAGTGCTGGAATAACAAGTGTGGCATGAGTCACATACCTGTCAGAAACTGGTTTTTGTGTTCTTGAGGTGCTGTGGATTGAACCCAGGGCTTTACATGTGTAGGCAAGAGCTCTACCCCCTACTTATATCCCCAGCCCTTGAAAGTGGAGTTTTGAACAGGAAGAAAATGACTGATCCAAAATCCTGCCACCTGAAGATGACATCAATAGTACATTTTATATGCTTTGCCTTTATTTCTCTGGAAATTCATTATGTAATTGAATTTTATTTCATCTATGATTTTGAGCTATATCCACCTATGTTATAGCATTATTTCATGTTAAGAGAAACTTTGTAAACATTTATTATTGCAAAGACTTGGATTTCATGACTGTCAAACACAACTTTCTCATATGTCTGATGTTCATTTTTCCCTTTATTTCAAACACCCCTCAGTGTGAATATCTCTAGTTACTTCTCAAAGGAGCTTTCTTCTTGAACCTCTCTATCTCAGCTCTTTATGCAGTTGAAGAATCTTTTGTTGACTATCTTTCTCTCGTGAACACTGACTGTTTGTGTGGGTGTGTACACCTCATTTAACCCTCTTAGAACACACTCTGTAGACCATACTGGCGTTACACACACAGATCAGTTTGCCTCTGCCTCCCAAGCACTGGGATTAAAGGTGTGCACCACCACTGCCTGGCCTAACCATTATGGATTTGTGTTGTTGATGCCCAGATTTATATCTGGCCATGACCTTTGCAAAAAATACTCACAAATATAAATGCTAGGTCTTTTCTTTTTTGAAGTTCCTTTCCTCCTCAAATGAAGGGTGTTAAATTCCAGGTGATTAAATTTTATTTCAGTTTTAGGTTTTTATGTTAATTTGTTTTTTGCATTGCTTAGAAAACATGGCTTGTTTTATTTGTATCTTTGAAATTCATTAATTATTTTCAGTGATTTGATACTTGTTTTCATTTAATGTATATGGGTGTTTTGCCTGCATATACTTCTGTATACCACATGTGTGCCTGGTACCCACAGAAACCAAAAAAGGGTGTTAGATACCTTGGGACTGGAGTTACAGATAGTTGTGAATCAGCATAGTTGTAGGTGCTGGGAATTGAATCTGGGTATTCAGTATCAGGCAGTATCTCTCTAGGGCCCCCCCCCCCCGCGTGTTTTTTTTTTTTTTTTGAGACATGGTCTTTCTATGTAGCCCTGACTGTTCTGGAACTTACTATGTAGACAGACTGGTCTTTCTGCTTTTTGAGTGGTTTTAAAGACATGTGTCAACAGTCTTAGTTTTCATTATCTTTTTTTTTTAATTAAAGTTTTCATTATATTAACAGTATTATTACTTTTCTTTCATGCTTCATGCTAAAGAGCTGGGGTTACAGACATGGGCCACCATGCCCTACTTAAATGTTTCTTATTTTTTTAATCTTCTGTATATAATGATAAAGCAGGATTATATGTATACATGATCCATTTCTGTTCATTTTGTTTGTCACTTTGGTAATACATAGCTAGTTTTGTTTTTATCTTAAAGGGATAGAATGCTTGCTTGGAATATGCCAGGCCTTAGTACTTGAAAAAGGAAAATAATATGTAAAAGAAAATTTATTAGAGTATTTTCAGTATGCACATGGACAGATTTTTAGTGTCACCGATCTTAAAAATCTATATTTCAATGTTTAATGGCTTTTAAGTATAATCATTGCTCAAATAATTAACATAAAATATTACTATTTTGAGAAAATAAATAGCTTATTATCTCAGCACTTGGAAATGACCAAACGCTTTGCTGTGTATTGTTCCCACATATGTAGAAGAGAATGGAGGGTGGAAGGAGGTAGAAAGGGAAAGGAGGGCAGATTCCCATGTCAGATATCTTCAGCATTGCTATTAAATCGCAGTTTGACGACCACTGATGTCTATTCTAGAGCAGGATACAAGTAGTGCTTCCGACTAGCTCCTGGCATATAATAAACAAGTACTCATTACATGTTTGAGGAATGAGTGAGAGATTTCCCCCTTTTTCTCTGTGCAGATTTCCATGGAGAATGATTATCTGGGACCTCGAAGAATTGAGAGTCTACAAAAAGAAGATGCTGACTGGCAGCGGAAAGCTCACATGGCTGTATTGTCTATTCAGGATCTCACTGTCAAATATTTTGAAATAACAGCTAAAGCTCAGAAAGGTAAGATTTTCAGGAAGATTCCTTAGGCAGATTTTGAAGATGAGTTAAGTTTAGACTAATTGTAGAGTTGGGTAAGTGTGGCTCACCACAGCAGAGAGTAGCAAGTCAAGGTATCCTTTCAGCCTCTTCTAGGCACATGTGTATGGCTTGCTCAGAGAGTACTGTTGTGGGGTAGCCACTAGAAAATGCTTATCACATGTGGATGTAAGTCTTATTTAGCCAGCTGTCAACTTTACTAGGTGTTAGGGATCCCATGTAGTCCTGAGCCTTTTTCAGGGTGAGCTTTTAAGCACAGAATCTATGTTCTGTGTTGACAAACATGAATTAGCAAGAACAGTTAGCCAGAAGTGGAATTGCAGAACCCAGAAAGCAAGGTTAGTGCAGTTAGGGACATTCTCAATATGGGCTTTGATGGATTGGGCCTTTGTTTTCATTTTGGCAGGTGGTACTGTCTCCATGCTGAGTTTTATGGTATGAATGGAACATCCATCATAAAGTTAGTTGTGCTTAGATCTGGGGGCCAACTAAGAACTGAGACTCTGTTACATATACAGAAATAAACACAGTAAGGCTATTTAATCTTAGATAGAATCGATTACTGGAAAAACATGATTAAACAGTTAACCATATATATAAAACTAAACCTCATAGACTTGACTTAAAAATATATCATACTTAAAATAGAACATTTCCCAGCCTGTAGTAAACTCTACTTTATTGATCTTACAATTACTTTAATGTTTGAATACAATTTTTAAAGATGGTCAGAGACTTTAAAAAAATATATTTCATATAAAATAGACAATAGGGATATTTTGTTTGAGACCTTAAAATTGAAGCTCGAGGAGATGCTGAGTGGAAAACTTTTGCTCTGTTGTTAGTATGCCCATTCATGCCACATTAAATAATAAAAAAAAGGTTCTTCTTGGGGTAGTTTAGACTAAGAGTGAGCACAAACTTGAATTTCGTTGCCCTGTCTCTTTTGTTCATCTGAAATTTGTGGTCTGTTATCTACTGTTGCATGATGTTTGTTTGTTGTCTTTCTCTAACAAAGGGTTTTGTTCCATGTTTATTAAACAGTACAGAAAATAAGATATGGGGAAAAATGAGAAATTTTCTTCTGTAAACATTTTATAGTTTTGCAAGAGATATTTTATTGATACAAGCTGACCCAAGATAGCACTCAAAACTGCAAACATGTTATCTCCACATGTTGCTTCCAGCATTTAGGGTGGGTGTTTGTATTCTGTAAGGTTGCTTTCAGCCTGTTGGCTGCTTTTAGCAAATGATTACCAACCACAACACACACACATACACACACACCCCTCTGGGTTAGGGGCATGGAAGCATATATTAAAAATCAAAACCATGTGCTTAGCTTATTAAACAAAATGACTATATTGAAAGTATAGTAAGGGTTGGTTCATTCATTATTCTTCATCTGCGCCCCCCGCCATATAACAGTCCTGGCTGTCCAGGAACTCTTTGCAGACCAGGATGACCTCCAACTCACAGAGATCTGCCTGTTTCTGCTGAGATTAAAGTTGTGTGCCACCATGCTTGGCCGTTCATTGTTTTCTTAAGGGCAAGTTAGACAGGCTGAACATATAGTGGATATGAACACAAGGTCAAGGGATGCTATTAACATGGTTGCAGGGTCTGGCAAAAATTCAGTTTTTGAAGGCAAGACATATTTTCAGGAAAAGCTGTTCCCTTAGTCGTGTAAGAGTCACCAAGAGCAGCAATAACTTAGCAACAAAGCTCAAAGAGATCAAGGAAAGGGAGCAGCACACCTTCTAAAGAAGCAGATTCCTTATCTGTTAGGCCAGGGACACAGGCAATTTCTAAAGACTCTAAGTTCAAGAAACAGCAGTGTTTTTGAGGTAAGCGCCACAGGCTCGAAGTCAGCTGGCCCTATGAGCATCAGTATAGGAATGCAGAGATCAGCATAAGGAGCTGACTTGCATACAGATGTACATAAATTATTATGAGCTTATTTCTTCTTAAAGAAAGGCGTTCCGGGGCTAGAAAGATGGCTCCACAGTTAAGAATACTTACTGCTTTCCCTTGATGTGCTTGTTCCTCTTCATTATAAGTCTTGGTGTAAGAATCAACATTAGTAACCACATGACAGCCTATACTAGGCTAGGCTGTCTTGAAATCTCCTTTGCCAGTGCAATTAATCCAAAACTTTTCACTTTAGCCTTAGGCAGATTTTTGGTACAAGAGAGAGAGAAAAAAAAAAAAAAAGCAAAACAAAAATAAAACCAACCACTTTCTTCACCAAGAAAGATATCACAAGAACTGTCTCTAGTCAACATACTAAAATTCTCCTGAAACCTCTTATGTTGACCCCCACAGTCCAGATCACCCAGAGCATCACTGTCATCCATGCTTTTATTAATATGGCTCATTAAGCAGCATTTAAAGCGCCCCTACTTTCCTTACTCAAAAGTACCAAAATCCAAATTTCCCCAAACAACAAAACATGGTCAGGCCTATACAGAAATAACCCAGTCCTTGGTACCAATTTCAGCCTTAAATAGATTTCTGTTGATGTGAAAAGAGATACCATGACCACAGCAACTCTTATAAAGGAAAACCTTTAATTGGGCTAGCTTATAGTTTTAGAGGTTTAGTCCATTATCATTTTGGCAGGATATGACAGCATATAGGCAGACATGGTATTGGAGAAGGAGCTGAGAGTTCTCCATATTGATCTGTAGACAACAGGAAGTGAACTGACTCAGTGGACATGGCTTGAGCATATGAGACCTCAAATCACACCTGCATAGTGACACACTTCATCTAATAAGGCCATACCTACTCCAAAGCCATCCCTTCTAATCATGCCACACTCTCTATGGGGGCCATTTTCTTTCAAACCACCACAACTCTGTATTATAAAAGATGGTTAGGACAAAAATAACAGTACAGAGTTAATCACCTTTTAAAATATAAAAGAAGGTACCAGTGAGTATATCTGATTTGCATTTGGAACTAATCTAATTGCCAGTATTTGTAAGAAAGCATCTATCATTATGGACTTGTGATTGGGCATAAAGATACAGAGTTCAGCGTTCAGGTGGGAACCACTGTCAATGTTCCCATCTGTATTCTCTTAAAAAACTCATTTATGTGTACGTGTGTGTGTGTGTGTGTGTGTGTGTGTGTGTGTGTGTGTGTGTGTGCGTGCGTGCGTGCGTGCGTGCGTGTTCCCATGAGGCCCAAGTCATTAGCTCTCTTGAAGCTGGCTTTATGCCTTTATGAAATTGACCTTGGCTCCTTTGGAAGAACAGTGGGTGCTCCTATATGCTGAGCTGGCTCTGTAGTTCTACTTTTGTTTTTCTTTTTTTTTTTTTTTTACTTGTTTGGGTGTGTTTGGCTTTTTTTTTTTTTTTTGTTTTTTTTGTTTTGTTTTGTTTTGTTTTTTCTTTGAGACAGGGTTTCTCTGTGTAGCTTTGGAGCCTGGCACTCACTCTGTAGACCAGGCTGGCCTCAAACTCACATAGTTGTGCCTGCCTCTGCCTCTCAAGCGCTGGGATTAAAGGTATGCACCATCACTACATGCTTAGTCCTGCTTTTTTTTTTTTTTTTAAACTGGAAGATATTAGCTGTCTATCAACCATTAGCATCTGAGCCAGGCCTATTACCAGCTAAAAAAGATCTTCTTTCTGGGCAGTGGTGGTGCATGCCTTTAATCCTAGCACTTAGGAGTTCAAGGCCAGCCTGTTTTACAGAATGAGTTCCAGGAAACCCAGGACTCTTAAACAGAAAAAAAAAAAAAAAACCTGTCTTGAAAAACAAAACAAATCAAGCAAACAGAAAAACCCAAGTGGCTGTGCTGTTTCATAGCCGATGGTTCCAGTTTTACCTTCTGGATGAGAACTGAACTAGTATGTGGTATTAGTTCCTCCTGCATTTGTTATCACAGAATTTTCAGCTTATACAGTGATAAGCCATGGAATGTAGGATTGAATATTTAGGGCTTAGAGTTCAGCTTCTACATGAGTGCTGTATATATGTGCTTTGATCATGTTCACCCATATTCTTACTGATTAACTTATTTTTATTGATTATTATTTTTTCTTGTTTTTTGAGACAGGGTCTTTTTATGTGGTTGACCCTAACTGTCCTGTAAATAAGGCTGGCTTCAACTCACTATGCCTAGCTTTAAGCTATTTTTTTTAAAGTTGATTTATACATATTTTCTATTTATGTGTTTATGTGTACTATGTGTGTACAGAACCTAAGGAGGCCAGAAAAAGGCATCTGCTTCTCTGAAACTGGTCATTATAGGTGCTGTGAACGGCTGTATGCGTGGATGCTGGGAACCAAACCTAGGTCCTTTACAAGAGCAGTAAACATGCTTATCTTCTCAGTCCTTTCATCATAAGGTGGTTCTTCGTTTTGTTTTGTTTGAATCAGTGTCTCACTATGTAGCCTTGGCTGTTTTGGGATTCACTATGTAGACCAGGTTGGCTTCAAAGTTAGACCTGTCTCTGCCTCCTGAGTGCTGTGATTAAAGGCTTGCACCATTGCTTGAGATAACAGAGAATGAATGATACTATTAAACTATTTTAGAGATATTAAACAATTTATTGTGGGGGGGTCAGTGAAATGTAAGACCTTATAGTTCCTTGATGTCTAGTAGTTTTGTGCCTTACTGTCTCTACAAAATTGTTATTACCAGCTGTGTATGATCGGATGCGAGCAGATCAGAAGAAATTTGGCAAAGCATCATGGGCAGCAGCTGCAGAACGCATGGAAAAACTCCAGTATGCAGTTTCTAAGGAGACTTTGCAGATGATGAGGGCTAAAGAGATTTGTCTGGAACAGAAGAAACATGCACTAAAGGAAGAGGTAACAAGAGCTGTCATTAAAATAGATAAATGTAAAAAGTTCAGATTTACACACCACACACACACACACACACTCACACACTCACACACACACACACACACACACACACACACACACACACACACGAGTTTCTCTTTAGCTTTGGAGACCGACTTTGTAGACTATGCTAGCCTCACAGAGATCCATCTGCCCATCTGCCTCCTGAGTGCTGAGATTAAAGTTGTGTGCCACCACTGTCTGGTGACAGAAATCTTTTTTGATACTGTTTTTATAAAGAAACTTTCTTATTCTGTTGCTAGTTTGTTAATGTGTGTGTGTATGTGTGATGCATGTGCTTGTATGTGTGTGCATGAGATTCATGAGGGCAGTGAGTCTTGGGTGTCACTCCTCAGCTGATGCCACTTTGCTTTTTGAGAAAAGATCTTTCACTGCCGGAACTAAGCTCAGCAGGCCAACCCAAAGGCTCCACCCTTGTCTTGTCTCTCCAGCCCTGGGATTTCAAACGTGTGCCAACACACTCAGCATTTTTATATAGATGGGCCCTGGGGTTCCTTTTGATGCTATGACAGTAACTAGAGGGAGGAAAGGATATATTTGGTTTATACTTCCAGGTCACAGTGCATCCCTGAGGGTTGTCATGCAGGAGCTTGACCCAGAAACCATGGAGGAATGCTGCTTGTTGGCTTCTCTCACTGGTTCAGGCTTAAGCTAGTTTGGTTAAACTGCACAGGATAGGTGGGCATAGTGAGCACACCTTTAATCCCAGCCCTCAGGAAACAGGCAGATCTGAGTTTGAGGCCAGTCTGATCTACAGAGTGAGTTCCAGCTCAGCCAGGGCAGTTACACTGAGAAACCCTGTCTTGGGAAACAAACAAAACAAAAAACTGCCCAGTATCACATGCCCAGGAAAATGTACATGTGATTCTAGACTGTGTCAGATTGACAGTTAATGATAACTAGGATACATGGTTATCTTTCAGCCTTATTTTTTTTTTCTTTCTCTTTTTAAAAAAGGCTTCTTTATTATGTATACTGCCTTTTGCTTGCATGTATGCCTGCCGGTTTCATTATAGGTGGCTGTTGGAAATCGAACTCAGGATCTCTGGAAGAGCAGTCAATGCTCTTAACCTTTGAGAAATCTCTCCTGCCCCACTTAAGTTACTTTTTATGTCTGTGATAAGACACCATTATCAAGCAAGTTACCTTTAAAAAGAAGGGAATTCAAGTTTGGGCTCATGGTTCCAGAGGGTTAGAGCCCATGGCCAGTCATGGCAGGGAGCATGGACGCACTCACACTCAGGCAGACACGGCACTGGAGCAATAGCTGACAGCTCACAAGGCAGAGAAAGCCACCTGGGAATGGTGGCAATCTTTTGAAACCTCAAAACCAGTGACATAAGTCCTTCAGAAAGGCCACACCTCCTTCCTAATCCTTCATCAACAGTTTACCAGTTGGGTACCAAGCATTCAGATGTGATCTGGTGGGGCCGTTATCATTTAAACCACCATTTTTTTTTTTTTTTTAAACCTTTTTCTGTGAGATGTTTGTGATTACACCCACTTCAAGATTGCTACCTGTAGAGGATCTAGACACATTGTATTTCACTGTGTCTTTGCATAGCAGTGGACAGCTATACACCAAGGCCAGTGGAACTTGGTTGATTTGAAAAGCAAGTTTCTGTGCCAGAGTCTTGAGGCAGCAGAGTTGTGTTGGGATTGTCCCTAACAAGGTCATACCATTACTTTGTTTTATCAGACACAAAACAGGGTTGGGGTTTAATTTTCTTGGCCATCTTCATTGAGAAAACTCCATTGCTGCCTTCATTGTCATCTTACTCTTCTCATCATGTTCAAATATAGCACTGACTTCACTGTTGGTGCTTACATTATGCCTCAGAGTGTTAGAATTGTTTGTTATGTTTATGACTAAGCTGGTCTGCAGTAGATTACTTTTACTGGAGAGGCACCCCTCACTCAGACACACACACAAAAAAACATCGTCTGCTGATAGTTCTTGTAAGCACTAGAAGTTAAGGACTAGAAGTGTGTTTTTGAAAGTATGGGAGGTAAAAAGTATTGTTGAGGGCCAGAGAGATGCCTCAGTGGTTAAGTACATCCATGTGGTGCCTGGCTGTCTGTCCCAGTGGATTGGTTGCTCTCTTCCAGCCACAGACATACATGAAGACAAAAACCATCTATATGTAAAAATTTTAACATTTAAATGTTTATTGTATGTTGGACTTTTCTCTTTGCTTTCCCTTATCAGTTTTATACCTTGGGATAATTGTTTATTTTATACAAATTATTTTTTTCTTATATATGGGATAGATTCTCTTTGACCTTGCCTGGCCTCTTTCATTTCTGTGGTTGTAAGCTGCTTGCTTCTTGTGGGTGCTGGTAATTAAACTTGGGCTTCTGACTGACACCAACTCTTTAGCTTCACAGACCCATCATTCTTCAAGGTAGCTTAATCCCCAAACTTTGGTGTTGTATTTAATTCTTTTTGTTTCTTTGCTATTTTGTCCCCTGATGTTTGGGGTGTGTCTTAAAAAATTATTTATATTTTATGTATGACTGCTCTGCATGTATACGTGCATGCCAGAAGAGGTTATGAAGCACCATGTGGTTGCTGGGAATTGAACTCCGGACCTCTCAAAGAGCAGCCAGTGCTCTTAACCCCTGAACCATCTCTCCAGCCCTGATATTTGGAGTTCTACACAACTCAATTTATCCCTTTGTCTCTTGTTCTGAAAAGACACCATAACCAAGGCAACTCTAAAGGAAAACTTTTCATTTAGGGCTTGCTCACAGTTTCAGAGAGAGGTTAGTCCATTATTACAACACGCATGGTGGTGTGCTTCGCCTGGCTCTGGAGCAGTAGGCAAGAGTTACGTCCTGGCCTTCAGAGAAGAGAGAGAATGCCCGCCTGACTTGCTTGGACTTTTGAAAACTCAAGGCCAACCTCCAGTGACACACTTCCTCTAGGCCATATCTACTCTAACAATCCCATACCTAATCCTTCTAATCCTTTCAAATAGAGCCACTCCCTGGTGACTAAGCATTCAGATGTATGAGCCTATGGGGTCATTCTTATTCAATCCACCACACTCTAAGTTCATTAAACAAAAATGTGCTTTTCCCAGAAATTTTTATGAGTGATAAAGATAAATGACTCTACCTACCTCCTGTCCTGCATATAGGATGCATGTAGGATGCATTTAAGTTTATTGTGCTATATGTAGGAGTGTTCATGCCATGGTGTTTCTGTGTAGCCAGAGGAGAACTTTGTGGAGTCAGGTCTATCCTTCCACAATTAAGTTGCTTCTGTATATGGAATTTGGTGTTCTTGGGGATCAAATTTAGGCTTCCATACTTTTGAGGCAAGAGCCTTTAACCTACTGAACCATGTCATTGATCCTGCATATAGTCTTTTAAAAGCTGTCTTTTTTAAAGCATGAATAAGATTTGGTCATAGCATATAATTAGATTTGAAAAGTACGTGTGAAAATGATCTGTGAGCTTGATCAGATTCAAGGTGGACCATTGGAGAAGTACAGAGCTTAGACTAGAGAGTTGTGGGCAAGACAGTTACAGGAGCGGTAAGAAGCAAAGTTGGAAAAACAGAGTGTTTTGTGCCCAGCCAAGAGTCAGACATTACCCTTAAAGCAGCATGTCTCAGCTGACGTGAGCTGGTGAGAGCTTAGGGACTCTGCACCAACAGCTAGGGAGCCTGCATGGGACAGACCTAGGCCCTCTGCCTGTGCATGACAGTTGTGTATCTTGGTCTGTTTGTGGGGCCTCTAGCAGTGGGATCAGGACCTGGTTGAGCTGGTTTTTGGGAACTATTCCCAATGCTGGGATGCCTTGCCCAGCCTTGATGCAGGACTTGGTCTTTTCTCAGGGAGGGGGATGTGCCATGCTTTGTTGACTCCGATCGGAGGCCTGCACCTTTCTGAATGAAGGAGTGGATGGTGGGGGCAACATAGATGGGAGGTAGAGAGAGGAGGGAGGAGAAAATGGCTGGTAAAATAAATGAAAATTAAAAAAAAAAAAAAGCAGCAGTATGTCTCCGTTGTAAGGAAAACATGACAAGATTTGTTATATATGAACAAGTGTAGAAGATACATCCTAGGAGGATCCTTCTATGGAGAACCTGACTTGACAAACTTGATTTCAGTGTCAATAGTAAAAACCAAGGTATGATTCAAAAATGAGCACACACAACTCTCTTATATAATTTGGACCTCTTGTACATTAATGGATGAAAACTATATTGAAAGCAATGTGGAATTAGGAAAACATAAAAACTGCAGGTTTTCTTGTAGTCTGAGCATTTGGTGATGGTTAGATCTAAGCTTGCAACACATTCATCTTGAATAGATTGGTAAGAGAGTGAGCTAGGCAGAGGTGACTGAATTTATATTAGTTATAAAATAGTTATTTGATTAATTTTTAGATTGTGTTGTCTTTTTAACTATTTTGTATATAGAAATACAGTTGACACTAAATAATAGGTGGAGTAGAATGACTTAAACAATGATGGAAAGGGGGTAATTTCAGGTTACAAAACCTTTTTCCCCATTAGTGTTTGTTTGTCATCATGACAAGTGTGTTCAGACAAGTCATGTCCAATTTTTACTGCTCTAATGAACAGTGGAATTGGAAAGCAAGCCCAGCTTTCATAGTCACTGTCTCAAAGGTATAACACATATTGGTTTCTTCTGGAATACAAACATGGTTCTTATGCTTTAACACCCAGACAGTTGAAATCACATCAACCCCCCCCCCCCAAAAAAAAAAAAAAAGCTACAAAGGAGTCAAAACTAGGCAACGAAAAAAAGGATTCTCTGTGTAGCCCTGGCTGTCCTGTAGACCAGGTTGGTCTTGAACTCAGAGCTCCACCTGTCTTTGGCTCCTGAGTGCTGGAATTAAAGGTGTGTACCACCACTGTCCAGCTATAGAAATTCTTTTCTCATTTAATAATATGCTCTCTTCATTTCCTTTCTTGCATTATCAGCCTACACTCACCAGTGTACACAGACATATGTATACATTTACAAAGCCATGCACATTTAAACCCATTTTACTAGGGAGTATTATAGCTCTGTGGTGGAACTCTAGCATAGAATGCATATGATGCCCAGCACTAAAATAATGAAAAGTTAAAATGAAGCCACTTAGTCACATAACAGAAAAATCTAGCCATCCCCAGCCACAGTATTTACAGAGAACTATATAATAAACAAAACAAAACCTCTGAGCCATAATGCATTCATTTCCAGTCATTTTTATCCCCACTGGCAGTGTGTGATTGTTAGAATGTGTAAAACAATGTGTATTTACTTTTAAGAAGTGTCCCTTGAAGTTAGCTGTCTTTTCTAACTATCTTTTTAAAGCTTTTTTTGTTTTGTTTTAAAAATTCTGTTTATTTTCTGGATTCAGGTCTGTTACCCAATATAGAACTGCTTTTTTTCTCATTCTCTTGGTTGCTCTTTTTTTTTTTAAATGCTAAATGTGGAGCCAGGTATGTTGGAGCACACTCTCCCCCCCCCCTTTCATAATTAGAAACAAGCTTTTTTTTTTTTTAAAGACATGGTAATCCCAGTTCCCTCTCCCTCCCTTTCTCCCCTGCCCCAACCAATCCCCTTTCTGCTCCCCAGGGAAAGTGAGGCATGGGAGATCTTCAAAGTCTGTCACATCATTTGGAGCAGGGCCTATGCCCTTTCCCAGTGTGTCTAGGCTGATAGAGTATCCCTCTATGGGCTCTCAAAGTCCATTCATATACTAGGGATAAATACTGATTCACTACCAGAGGCCTCATAGATTGCCCAGGCCTCCCCACTAACACCACATGCAGGGGATCTGGATTGGTCATATGCTGGTTTCCCAGCTATCAGTCTGGGGTCCATGAGCTCCCCTTGTTCAGGTCAGCTGTCTCTGTGGGTTTCTCCAGCCTGGTCTTGACCCTTTTGCTCATCACTCCTCCCTCTCTGCAACTGGATTCCAGGAGTTCAGTTCAGTGTTTACCTGTGGGTGTCTGCCTCTGCTTCCATCAGCTACTGGATGGAGGCTCTAAAATGTCATATAAGGTAGTCCTCAATCTCCTTATCAGGGAAGGGCATTTAAGGTAGCCTCTCCACTATTGCTTAGATTGTTATTTGGGGTCATTTCCCTAGTGCGAGATTTCTCTTTATACCTAGAATGGCTCCCTCTATTACGGTATCTCTCTACCTGACTCAGTCTTCCTGCTCCCTCATGTCCTCCTCTCTCCCCTCTTCTCTCCTTTTCTCTTTCTCCTAACTCTACCAGCTCTCCCCTCCCCCACTCCCAATTTGCTAAGGAAATCTTGTCCCTTTCCCCTTAGGGTGGAGCATACTCTTAATTGTCCTAGCACCTTTAAGGTAGAGACAGTAAGATTGAGTTCAGTTCGTCCTCAACTATGCAACAAGTATAGGCAGCCTGGGCTATGTGAGAGATTCTATATCAACACTCTCGTACCTCATGTATTTGTCAAGCTGTTACTCTCATGCCTACTTTTAATAGTACAGACTGAAAACTTTTTGAACTTGCCATCAGGGTGGTGGTGATGTACACCGTTAATTTCAGCACTTGGGAGGCAGAACTAGCCAGATCTCTGAGTTCCAGGCTACTGTGATCTACAGAATGAGTTCTCGGACAGCCAGCACAGTTACACAGAGAAACTCTGTGAAATTAAATTTTATGTATATGAATGTTTTGCCTGTACGAATGTATGTATACCATATAGACGCTTGTTACCCCTGGAGGTCAGAAGACATCTGATTCCCTGGAACTGGTGTTAGGGATGGTTGTCTACCATGTGGGTGCTGGGACCCCTCTTTTTATGTAGAACATGTTGCTTTTGCAGGGCTGGACAAAGAGGTGGATCAGTGTTTAAGAGGACAGACAGCCAAAAAGGTGGCTAACAGCCCCCTGTAACTCCATTTCTAGACAGCCCAGCACCTTCCATTTTTCCTTGAGCACATAGATATACATGCAGGCAAAAACACCCATATGCATGAAAGTTTAAAGATTATATCTGTTTTTGGTTTGAGTATAACAAAATGTTGCATTATTATATAATCTAGGCTGCCCTTTACTGTTTCTGTGTGTTGGGATTGCCAGTGGATGTCAACATTCTGTGCTTACTGACACTATTAATATTTTTCTGCTACTTTGAAAAACAGCACATGAGATAAACTGATGCCTCATAGGTGTACGCTCTTTGTGTGAGTGAGAGAGAGAGAGTGTGTGTAAGTGTGTGTGTGTGTGTGTGTGTGTGTGTGTGTGTGTGTTGTTAGAAGGTAGAGCTGTTCGTCTCTGAAGGGTTTCACCACCATTCCATGTTCCCCTGAGGCATTTCTACTGCAGTTTTTCTTTAATGAGCTTGCTAATTCTTGTTATTGGCTATCTGGGTTTCTTTTCAAATCCCAGCCTTTTTATTGCCTGTGAAGTAGACATTATCAGACATGATCTGTCTGACACTGGCCTGCTCTGGCAATACAGGGTGCCCAGGCAAGACCCTTGACTCCTAACATTGGACAGTAGTACAGCTTCTGTTAAATAGGCCTCCAGAGGCAAAGGAAGGGAGAGGTTTACCAGAGCTCTAGAGTTTGAATCTGTGGTCATTTTATAGGCCACATCTGGGGTTAAAAGTCTTGCATTATGTGTCTTAATTCTTCAAAGGATTTTTTTTTTAAATTGCCAGTTAAGTCATTCTTGCCAGGTTTATGCTTGTTGTATATATAAGTATTGTGTTTTATATATATTTAACTGTGATGATGTACTGTGTCAGTTTTAATAGCCTTAATTTTAGGTGTCTGCATTACTCATGAGAAATAGAACACATGTAAAATATTAAACCCATCCCAAACAAATGCTAAGTTTTATTCTTAAAAATGTCAGTACTTCAGGGCTGGGGAGATGACTCAGAGGTTAAGAGCACTGGGTGATCTTCCGGAGGTCCTGAGTTAAATTCCCAGTTACCATGTGGTGGCTCACAAACCATCTATAATGAGATTTGGTCCCCTCTTCTGACATGACATGCCAGAATGCTGTATACATATTTTTTTTTTAAAGGCCAGTATTGCATTTTAAATTGGGATGAGACAAGAGAAAGGACCATATGATCCAGTTCTAAAACATTTGTGTTGTTTGAGAAAAATAGTAGTAGTTATTTTAAAGACAAACTTCTTGATGTTTAATCATAAAATTAAAATTATGAATTGATAGAATTAGGAGTACTTTTCACTAGATTAATGATGAACTTGAAATAAAATTTCCAAATTGACATTTAGTTATCACTAATCTCTTAAACAGTGCTGTATTTAGCATTTGAATTTTCACATTTAAGATTGTGATGGTTTGAATAAGAATGGCCCTATAGGCTCTTATTTGAATGCTTAGTCATCAAGGCATGGTGCTACTTGAGAAGGATTAGGCAGAGAGAGGCCTTGTTGGATGAGCCATTGTGGGTAGCTTTGAGGTTTCAGAAGCCTAAGCCAGGCCCAGTGGCTCTCTCTTCTGCTCTCTGTTAATCCAGATGTAGAATTTAAAGTTCCTTCCCCTTGTCTACCTGTATGTTGTCGTGCTCCCTGCCATGATGGAGTGATGGATGGACTAAACCTTTGAAATTTATAAGCTAGCTCCAGATAAATGTTTTCTGTTATAAGAGTTGCTGTGGTCATGGTGTCTCTTCACAGCAATAGAACACTGACTAAGGCAAAGATTAAACACTGTTTCTTTTGACTTGACTTTAATTTGTGATTAGGTTTTCTTTATAGTTATTAAGGGAAGAAGATACTAAAGTTAATGTACCATTGTGAAACCAGTCATGGAAGGCAGTTTCGGCTCAGTGGCCAATGAACTTTAATCTACTGGTTAGCAGAAGATGAATAAGAAAGCTCCCAGAAGGACCCTGCCTTTGTATAAAGCTGACTTATTAGTGTTTTCTCATTGACCACAGAGAATTTAAACCACTGCTGCTTCTGATTTCCTGAGCCATTTCTGTGACAGCAAGCAGCAAACTGCTAGCATGTTGAGCTGAATATTGTATGCCAGTTCTGAGGTCAATTCATTGTTTCTTTTGGATTTTTCCTAAAAAAGCATGCAGGCAAATTATAATTAAGCTTATATTTCCCTATTTCAGTTTTACTTTAATACATGGAATATTGAACATTATTGTATGCTCCTACTTAAGATCTTAATTTATTGCCCATCAGAACATCTTGCAATGAAATAAATCACATTATTACTTAAAAACAAACAAAAAAACCCAAAACACTTGCAGCTAGTAGTTGCCTGCTTCTTACTGTTCTATAAAATGGTAATGTCTAGTCTCTGGGTGTCATGATCTATGAGTTGGTATATGTGAAACATTTAGCCTAATGCCTGGCATAGGAGAACACAGCATTAACTAACACTAATTCTGAAAGGCATTTTTATATAAGTACTATGAAAGGGACTACAAAGAGAAGAAAGATACAATTCCTGTGCTTAAGCTGTTTACTCACCTTTTCAGTGACCACCAGAGGATGCTATTGAATGGTGATGTGGGAGTCTTATGGGCCTTGTCAGAAAGCTCCAACCCCAAGGAGCTTAGATTTGGGTATAGCCAAGCAGTAGAAGGAAGATTGAGTTCCCTTCTTTAGTCCTGGGGATCAAGCGAGACAAGTATTCTACCACTGAGCCTTTTTAAAAGTATCTATACTTTCAGAAAATATACATAGAACTAAGGAAGGAGAAAGGGCACCTCCTAAACATCCAGAAAACAGACTGCCTAAAAAGCTGAACTAGTAGTAAATCACTGAAAAGTGGGTTTTTTTTCTTTCATATTAAAATTTTTATTTGTCCATATGGTTGTGTGATCAAGTTATTAAACTGTTTTTTGAATCATGATGTTAATACAGACGTGACAGGACTACATAAAGCTGCCTGTAATACATAAAACTGTGCCGAAAAGTTTTAACATAACTTACCACAAAGCAAACTTTTAAAGTTTATACCATAGCTTGCTTATATTTAGGGTAATAATGTATTATTATTATCCTGACACAAATCATTTAAAAAATTTTTTTATGTGTATTGCTGTTTTTGCCTGCATGTGAGAGTCAGCTCTTGTAGTTACAGACAGTTGTGAGCCACCATGCAGGGAATCCAGCCTTGGTCATCATACTGCTCTTGACCACTAAGCCATCTTTCCAGCTCCCCCACCCACATTTCAATTTTCTTCTCAGTTTAAAAGCAGATGCTAGGTGTTTCCACAATAAACATACAAAATGTGAAGCCATACTTCACTATTCTTCCACTATGTTTTGATTTATGTCACCTTAACTTTTTTTTTAAACTTGAACTCATCTGCCTGCCTCTGCTACCACCATGCCTGGCTTACTTTAGTTTTTTGCTAACTTTCTAAAATTTTTTGCTGTATAAATTTTTTGCAGCTACCTAAGAAAGAGTAGGATATATATAATTTTCCCCGTTAATTTATTTCTATACATATAAATATTTAGCCTGCATGTTTGACTGTGTATCATGAGCATGCTAAATATCTGTTCAATTCTGAAGAAAGTGTCAGACTTCTGAGAATGGAGTTAAGCCATTGTATATATGTACCACATTTTCTTTACCCATTCCTCAGCTGTGTGTATTAGGTTGTTTCCATATTCTGGCTATTACAGATAAAGCTGCTATGAGCATAGTTAAGCAAGTGTCCTTGTGGTATGATTGAGCATCCTTTGGGTATACTCCCAAGAGTTGTATTGCTGGGTCTTGAGGTAGATTGATTCCCAGAGTCCTGAGAAACCACCATATTAATTCCCAGAGTGGCTGTAAAGTTTTCATTCCTACTAGCCATGGAGGAGTATTCCCTTTACTGCACATCCTCTCCATTATGAGCTGTCAGTTGTATTTTTGGCCTTAGCCATTCTGACAGGTGTAAGATTGAATCTCAGAGTCATTTTGGTTTGCATTTCTCTGATGGCTAAGGATATTGAACATCTGTTTAAGTGTTCCTCAGCCAATCTAAAATCTTGTTCAAAACATCATGTGTCCATTAACATCAAGACAAAAGGGATCATTCAATTCAACAGTGATATGAGGCAGAGCGACCCCCTCCCCCTTACTGCCATAGGCTTTTCTAGATACCTCCCTTATGCACTGGAGACCCAAATGATGTCAGCCTCATATGAGTGAGGCTTTAAAAATTCCTTTCTGGCCGGGCAGTGGTGACACATGCCTTTAATCCCAGCACTTGGGAGGCAGAGGCAGGCCACTCTCTGAGTTCAAGACAAACCTGGTCTACGAGAGTTAGTTCCAGGGTAGCCTCCAAAGCCACAGAGAAATCCTGTCTCACCCCCCCCCCCCCAATTCCTTTCTGTTCTTCCATTCTTTGCCTTTGGTAGTTGCTTCTGCAAAGTCACTTGAAGCCTGGGGCCACTTCTGTACTACCAGGATCTTCAGGGCACATTGATGTCTGTGCAAGGGTCTTTGTGGGGCAAGGAAAGAGAACCTCACAGGAGCCATAAGAGTCGTAGATACTCTGGAAGAAATGCTCTTAGAATAGAAGAGTGCTTACAGCCTGACATGGGAAGCTCCTGAGAAAGCTGCATCTGCTGGAGGGAGTAGTGTTGGGACACAATTTCTGAATCCTTTCTCTGTCGTTGATTACATCAAATAAGATGAAGAGGAAACCTCTTCAGGGCCAGCCAGCCAGGCCACTTCAGAAACTGATTCCAGAAATTTCAGGTTTCCCACTTAGGCCCAATCTAGGGTCCCAGTTTCATTTTTGTTAAAGATACAGACTTCATTACCAAAAAGAACAGTGACTATCATCCATAGACTGTAAGGACTTTTCATATTTAAAGTCATTCTCTCGCCTGATCTACTTAACATATACTCACCTTCCTGTCCAGCCAGCCAATCCAGGAAGCTTTGCTGCAACAGAAACGGGGGGGAGGGGGGGCGCAGATGTGTATAGTAATTGCTTTTCCCACTTTACATTTTGTATGTTTATTGTGAAAGGGAGATCTATAACTTAGCGTCTGCTTTTGAACTGAGAAGAGACGCCATTGGGATTTGTGTCAGAATAATAATACATTGTTACTCTAAATAAGAAAGAGCTATGTTAGTAAAACATTTAAAGTTTTGCTTTGTGATAAGTTAAAACTTTGGGAAGTTTTGGTTTAGTTTTTCCTATGTTTAGATGATTTTTCTCTTTCTTCCTTGGTTCTGTGTGTATTTTCTAAAATTACAGCTGCCTCCCCAATGTGCTTATGATAGTCGAAGTGAACATACATAGTGATGTTACAGAGGTTCAGACTTTCAGAGCTGAGTGTTTTGTGTTTTTCTTCAGGGTTTCTCTGTGTAGCTCACCTGGGATTAAAGGCACGTGCCCCCATTGCTTGGTACTACTTTCTTAAATAAGTTGCTTTAGGAACTTACCATATTGGATTAGTATTAATATCCAGTTGAGTTTTTTTTCCTTGTCTCTACCAGTTAATAGTAGTGTTATTATTTTCCTGCAGATGCAAAGTTTACAGGGCGGTACAGAAGCTATAGCTCAGTTGGATCAGCTAGAGGCTGATTATTATGATCTGCAGCTTCAGTTGTATGAAGTACAGTTTGAAATCCTGAAGTGTGAAGAGTTACTATTGACTGCACAACTGGAGAGCATCAAAAGACTCATATCAGGTATTGTGTGCATTTACCCACAGATTCCACAAAAGTTAGAGGACATGGAAAAAGAATGCATGGGTCCCAAGACTTAAGACTTTAAAAAGTAGTCCTTGAACTGGAATGATTTTTGTGGATTCAACCATTCAGGCTGCTTGTTGGTTTTGAGTATTTTTGTAGCATACCTACTTTGTTAAAGGATGCTTCCCCTAGAATCAGAATTTTTGTAGTTTTGCAAAAGAAGAATTAGGTCTTTATTTACTGAACACTTACTGTGTACCAGACACTTAAAAATGTTGTATAATTTAGTCTGAGGTCTATTTCCTCTCCTTTTAATCACTGGTTAATAAAAAAGCTTGTTCCTAACCACAACTTTGTGACAGAAAAGAGAGATGAAGTGGTATACTATGACACTTACGAAAGCATGGAAGCCATGCTGGAGAAGGAAGAGATGGTGGCATCTGTGCATGCACAGAGGGAGGAGCTCCAGAAACTGCAGCAGAAGGCACGGCAGCTGGAAGCAAGAAGGGGGCGTGTCTCAGCCAAGAAAGCCTACCTCAGAAATAAAAAGGTACGAAAAACTTGTTTTCGTTGAAGTTGTGATGATTTATCATCATTGCCTCCGTTTGTAAAACTAAGTTGCCATGATCTATTCTTAGTTTCTTTCATTAAACAATTGTGTTTCTCTTATAATTGACCTCCAACATACATCCTAACAGCCAGTATTGGTTGTCCAGCTGTTCTGAGGGTGACTCTGCAATGCTAAAATATTCTGATTGGTGATGTCAGTATTCTAAATCTTATTTAGTGAGGTTGGGGGTGTTAAGAGAGTACTGAGGCACTGCCATTAGGTTAGACTGATCTTAGTGGCCACTTCTGAACCTCCAGACATGTAGAGATGGGTTTTAGTGGGTTTAGTGAGCTAGTCCTCATCACTCTGTGCGTCTGAGTAAAACGAATAGATAAACTTTGCCTCAGTCTAAATCTCACTTTAATTAAAACATTTTTCCCCCCTAGGAAATTTGTATTGCAAAACATAACGAAAAGTTCCAGCAGCGTTTTCAGAGTGAAGATGAGTATAAAGCCCATCACACAGCACAATTAGTAAGTCAGGACTCTTGGAACAGAAATCTTACATGTGTCTGGAAGGCGCACAAAGCCCACAGTATGAGAATTGTGTCACTGCATGTTAGTGACTGTGAATGTGTATATTTGAATGATTGAATGAATGAATGAATGTTTGTTTTTGTTATAAAGCTGTTGGTCAATGGCTAGAGCTCTGTCTTAGCTATTAACTCATTTCTATCAAAGTGTTTCCAACTGGTCTTTCCAGAGAGAGTGTCCAGACCTCTTATTCCTCTCATGGCCTATATCTTGACTCCCCTCTACTACATCTCCCAGAATCCTCTTTGTCTCCTAGTTCCACCCATCTGTTTTCCTGTTGGCTAACAGTACTTTATTCATTAACCAATAAGAGAAACAGAATTATCTCCTATCAACTTTTCTCTCCAAAATAAAAAGAAGGGGTTTAACTTTGACATGTAGTAAAATATATAACAAAACAGTTAACAATAATTAGCCCAATAACATTATCAGGAATTAAAGAAAATATTTTATCATATATCCTATCTTTATGGGTCTAAAGTCTTATATGTAACTTATCTTTAATCCTAACTAAGGAAAACTTATTATAACCATAACTATCTATCTTCAACTCCATCAAAAACCACAGGAGGATAGTATATAAACTCTAGATGAGAGAGAGACATCTTGCTGCTTGGTCAGTCACCTGAAGTTCTTCTGTAATGTTTCATCTTCAGCCTATAGGAAACTTTAAACTGTCTGCCAGTCACTTTTCTCTGTGTCCTGTAGACTGTCTGGCAGACTCTTCCATGAATCAGGAACTCTGTAACAATGTCCATCTTGTTTCAGCAGTCACTTTTCTGTGGGCCCTGCATGTCTAGTTTATAGAGCACAAAGTCAAACAGTCCAGACAAGAGCAGTATCTTGCCCAAATGGCTAGTTTTGCCATATTGGGAGTAAACGCCATAACGAGTTTCTTGGATGTCCATCTTCCTTTTTGATGCAGGTGGTGTTGCCAGGAGCAATTGTGTCTCACTATCAAGAAAAACCCTAAACCATTTTAAATGCCATATTTTGTAGGTCTCTGAAAGGTTTGAAGAATGCCTATTCACTTGAAATATATCTCTATATAGCTATAAAAACCTAACAAACTTAGCTATACATTTTGACTATTATAGGTAACTATAATTTGTACATAATTATACATTACATTTTAAAATGAGGTATATAAACACAATACTTAAACAAGAGGAGAAATATACTTATCACAAAATTGACCTTAAATTTGTTACCAATAAATGAAAATCCATTCCAATGCAAAGTATTCATTTCTATACCATAATCCCCTTTTACCTTTAAAAAAAGATCATTGTGATCATTAACCAACCCCACTTAAATGAAAACAAACATGTATAAACAGTATTTGGGAATTTTGGCATTGTTCTTTCCAAACTGCTTCCTGCTGGTAGGGTACGCTGTAATACCATGGGAATCCTAAGAAGACACAGAAATCCTGGCTGTAGTCTGTAAGGCTGCTTTCTGTCCCAGCTGTTTTGAATGTTGGATCACCTGGAACACTGTTTTAGGGGGTCTTGTTTGATCAAACCATGGTAGTCTGGAAGGAATCCACAGCTTTTTATTTTCAGAGAGAGTCTGGACTTATGTCTCTCACGGCCTACATCTTGACTCCTAGGTGCCCTGGAACCTTGTAGACTAAGCTGCCCTCAAACTCATTGAGATCTGCCTGTCTCTGCCTCCCAAGTGCTGGAATAAATGTTTGAATGAATAAATGAGAGATCTAGTTTAGGAAATGAGAGATCTAGTTCCCATGTGCCACTCTTAGCTTCACCTTTAGCTTTCTGTTACCACCAAAGTTGTACATGTGTTAGCAGCAAGTCAGTGTTGACACGTCATTTCTGTCTAAGCCTGTTGATTATGTTGGAGTTCTTTCCTGGTGCAGTAAGGTCTTACAGACATGAATCTGACAGAATCAAACAGGTTCCTTTCACTGCCCTGTGTGTGTGTAATGTACAGAGTGTAGCATATTCAGGTTGATGTATTTCACTTAGTAAGGCAGGGTAAGATGAAATGTGCCAGTTGCACTTACTCAGCAATAAATGAGAGCTCTATGTTGTCATACCCTCTCCGGCTTTGGCTCTTGTCAGAATGTAACTGTTTTAATGATTACTGGTATCTTAATGGTTTAGTTCATATTCCTAAAAGACAAGGTGCTGAGCATGGTTTTTATATGCTCACCTGCCACATGTATATTTTCTTTAGTAAAGTCCTCGTTCAGATCCTTGCTCAGGTTTGCTGTTAACTTTTTGGGTTGTTTGGTCTTGGTAGGATTTCATGTGGAAATAGCTCAGGGGAAATGAGAGTTGGTTTCAGGCATGTCGGTTTTGAATTGTCTTTAAAAAAAAAATCAAACTCAACCATCAACTCCCTCTATTTCATAATGCTGTTATGTTTACATCCTTTGTGTTGGACCTTATTTAGAGCTGCTCTTAGATGCACATAGCTCCATCTGGCTTATAAGCATCAGATGTGAGGGCCCAGAGCCTTAGATTACAAGTGATTATTGTCTCTCAAAGCCTGTTTGGAAGCTGAAGTTATCTTTATTGGAATTTCTTAGGTGATAGGTTATTTAAAATATAACATCCTAATAGTTTAAATAGTTTTTCATAGAAACCATGCAATTAAATATCTAAGGTAGCTTAATATTAACTCAGAAAATGAACTAAAGAAAGCACCAAGTGTACTTGCTGACCAGTGCCACCCCAACAAATGGTAAACAAGAAAATTGTGGTCAGAAAAAAAAAAAAGTTACCTTTCCCCATTAAAAATATCACCCACCGTTGTATATGGTGGTGCACAACTATGGTTCTAGAACTTGGCAGACAAAGGCAGGAAGATTACTGAAAAATTGAGGCCATCATGGTCTACATAAAACTGTTTTAAATCCAAGACAGAAAAAAAAAATGCTTGAGCAGTGCCTGGTGGCATATACCTGTAATCTTAGCAGCATTCTAGAAACTAAGACAGGAGATATGACTCCAGGCATGATAGTCCAGTAAAACTGCCTGAAAATGTTAAAAGCTCATGGCTGGGCCACAGTTAGTGCCTTGATCAACCCTCCTCAGCTGGACAGGGTGTGGGCCTTTGGAACACTCAGTCCTACATGGCCGTCTTCCTCAAAGCCCTCCTCGAAGGTCAGCAGACTGTATGGAAGAGGAGATGGCACGATTCTAGGAGCCAGAGGTTCTGGATGATTGTATTCCAGATATATATAGCAGGATAGGTGCATTAGTAATTCACAAGGTCTGGCAGCATGCACAAGACATGCATAGGCTAAAGCTGGATAGGGTCTCAGCACCGGGAGGGGGAAGTGGATTTGGGTCTCACCTCTAACTAACCAAGTATGTGGGGTGTAGTCTTAGGCAGAAGATATGTTTTTCAAGACAGGGTTTCTCTGATTTAGAGCCTGTCCTGGAACTCACTCTGTAGACTAGGCTGGCCTCAAACTCACAGAGATTCACCTGTCTCTGCCTCCCAGTGCTGGAATTAAAGGTGTGCATCACCACAGCTAACTTTATATTTACTTTTATTGTGGAGCTTAAAGCAGGTTTTCTGTTTGTTTTCCTGTGTGGAAATCTTGAAGATGATGTAGTGAGTCTGCATCTGAGACTTAGGAAGAGAGTCCTGGCTTTTGTATCTAGTAATAAGTGACTCAGCTAATTTAATGCCAAGTGTGCTGTTCATAATTCCTTGTCCCATGTCATAATCCATAGAACTAATATTTATCCAAAGGATCTGCCCCACTACCAAGAGGCACGAAGTATATCTGGCAGTTCTACCCATTAGGAAACAGGTCATTCCCTAATCAGTATCAATCAGTCATCAGCCCTTCAATCACATAGTTAACACTACTTCAGCTATTCATCCTTCTGCCAAGAATGTCACTTAAGAGACTGGATGCTGTTTGGAGCTTGCTATACATGCTGCCTGCCTGCACAATTTAGGAACTTTATTCAAGCCTGGCATTGGTGGCGCATGCCTTTAATCCCAGCACTTGGGAGGCAGAGGCAGGTGGATCTCTGAGTTTGAGGCCACCCTGGTCTACAGAGCTAGTTTCAGGACAGACTTTAAAAGCAATAGAGAGAAGTCGTCTTGAAAAACAAACAAACAAACAAAAAAAACTTTATTCATACATGGGTTAAAACTACTGTTCTCTAAAGATAGTGTCTGTTATCAAAGTTCCTTCTTGCCAACAGATCCCATGTTGGTTAAACTTGTGATCCTTCCCGCCTCTATGGAGAAGCCCCCCATTCTAGCTAATCATAATGCATGCCTGTGAATTCAAGGCCAACCTGAACTCTATTGTGAGTCCTTGTATCAAAAACCAAGTATTGTGGTTCAGTAAGCCCTGACCTAGCATGAGATAAAAGATATGTAGTTGACATATAAAATAATAAATGACAGAGAACATGGAGTTGGTTGTTCTTTAATAGACTCTTACTATGTTTGGATATTTTAACAAGTTACATGACTTTCTGGTGTGTGACCTTTCTATATTTTATGTCTATTTATAAATTTTGATCATACATCAGATGTTAAATTCTGGTGGTGGCGGCACACACTTTTAATCCCAGCGGATGGTTACACAGAGGAAAACAAAAAAAGGATTTAAATTTATAAAGTTTTGATTTAACCTCTTGACAAGCAGAGTCTGTCTCAACTAGTTGAAAACCCTTATTGTATATAATATATAAAGTGATACATGATCATTATAGGGAATAAGTGGATTCCAGAATGAATTGTTGCTACTTTTAGCAAGAGACTCTGAAAGAATGCTTAGCATTTTATAGATTTATTTACGAGGCTAGTTGGAAAAGCATTGAGTGTTGGGATCAGTGCATTGGGCTGTGGAAAGTAAAGCAACTGTATGTGCATTTGGATGTACAAATATCAGTGTTTAGCTTAGAAACAATTTCATCTCACTTTATCAGGCCAGTGTGAACTTACAGGGAGTAGAGTATTTTACATCATAAAAGATTTTATCCAATGAATCATTCTCTAAAAATCATTTAACATATTGGGGGAAATCTTTTCTTTCTCCCTTGAAAATAGTAAGATAAATTGTGCACAGTGTAATGTGTTCTTTTGTTTTACCAGAAGAGAGAAAAATTACATGATGAAGAGGAAAGAAAAAGTGCCTGGGTTAGCCAAGAGAGGCAAAGGACCCTCGATAGACTCCGAACATTTAAGCAGGTAATAGAAACTCACTCTATTGATTGGTTTTCATTCCTTTTCAGAGAGAGCCATCATACACTCCTATTAGGCGATTTCTGGTTAGAATGTAGTCCAGCCATAGTAGTTCGGTCGTCTCCCTTTGCTGTGACTGAGTCTGACAATAATTTTCTCTAGACCCTGGTGTACAGCTTTAGTAGTGCAAACAATGGACGGCCTTCTGTCGAAACAAAAAAAAGCCAATACTACAAAAAACTTCACTGCTTTGTCCCCCTTCTATCATAAAATTATTATCAGGCATTTGAAAAAGTGCCTTGACACCCCCCCCCTTTTTTTTTTTTTTTTTTTAAAGGTTTCAACTTTTTTAATATAAGAATTTGAAAATAAAAGGTAATACTGTGTTTGTCTTGAGTTTTATATACTGGTTTTTTTTTTTTTTTTTCCCATTGAAGATTTAAAGTCATGTGGCTGGTTTTCTTGTTTGCCTATGAGATATTACATGCATACACATTGTCTAGACTGGAATGTATGTAGACCAGGCTGGTCTCAAACTCATAGCTATCCACCTGCCTCTGTCTTTTGGGTGCTGGAATTAAAGGCAAGTGCACCCCAATGCCCTGCACATGCTGTTTTTAAGCATTTGGCTTAGTTGGGTAAGAGGGAACAAGGTTTATTATCTGATAGCAGGCAAAAACAGTTGGTGATAATTGTTTGAAAGGTATTGAAAGTTTAGGCACAGGTATTCTAGTTTTCCTGGTTGTCTTTTTGCCTATCCCTTGGGGAAAAAGTCAGGGGGGAAAAAAAAAGCCAATAATAACATTGTGTTAAAGGGCAGAATCACTGAGCATTGGTTGACAATCATTTTAATATAACATACTCATACAGTAACTCTGGTGTTTTAGAGGTACCCTGGGCAGGTCACCCTTAAATCAACTAGACTAAGAGCGGCTCATGCCAGAAGAAGAAGTCCAGCAAGTCCCGTGCCCTGTGATCAGCAGTGTGCCTCTCTAGTAGGAGCTCTGCAAGGAGAGGAGAAGACAGAGGTTGGGGAAGAAAGAAGCCAGCTCCAGTCTTCAGAGGCAGCAGAGCCCCGGAGCCTTGTCCATCCTGAAGACACTTCGTCAGTACAACTTGAAGCCACTTCATTACCTCCCAATGCTGTTACCTCTGAACCGCCTCCCCCTTCATCGCTTCCACTTTTGACTAGTAATGACCTCAAACCATGCTCTGCTACAGTGGATCCACCCCTGCCCCCTCTTCCTCCAACACCTCCCCCTCCCCCTCCACTGCCTCCACCCCCACCACCACCCCTGCCTGTTGCAAAGGACAATGGTGCCACCACCACTTCAGAGACCCTGGAGAAAGAGATGCTTAGACAGGAGGGCAGTGAGAAGAGGATCCCAAAGTCAGCCAGCGCCCCATCAGCACAGCTCTTTGATAGCAGCCAGCTGGTCAGCGCCCGGAAGAAGCTGAGAAAGACTGCTGAAGGGTTACAGAGGAGGAGAGGTGAGTGAACAGGGCCTGTCTGAAGCCCAGGGAAGGACCTTTGCATTGAATTCTGGGTTGCAAAGCCTTAAAGTTAGTTTTTGAATGTGATTTGACAACAAATGGCACCCAAGGTCACAGCAGAGAATTCTTAGCGTCTTACCTGAGCTGTTAGGCACATTGTTAAAATATCCAAGTGACATTTGACCTATATGTTAGGTAGGTAGTACTTTTGATGATTAACTTGAATGTGTCCCTGACTAGCTTAGTGGTGGAGCTCATGCTATTGATGATGATGATAATGACGATGATGATGATGAAGACATATGTAAGAAAGGGTTTGAAGCCACTAAAGAAGGAAAGGAGATTATATGTACCATTTATCACATTTCCAGTATGCTTCAATAAAGTCATTTCTAAAAAATAACACATCTTTTCTTGCCTTTGAGGGACTTTAAATTTGCATGGGGCAAATAATGGAGAGCATATTACATATTAATCTGAGAATATTCTGTAAAATATTTCATACCACAATTTGAATAGACTCTCCTGTGTGAAATAACTAAACGAAAAAGCACATCAACAGTGAACCAAGATTAAATTGTGTGTGTGTGTGTGTGTGTATGCATATGCACATGTGTGCGTGTGCACGCAGTGCAGTGCTATGTGATGCAGTGAGTGTGGTGCAGGGTGTGCTTATACGCACTTGGTTTTTCATGTTGAGCCCGAGTCAATTTTGAGTGTTTTCTTCAACTGCTCTCTGTCTAACTTTTTGAGATAAGGTTTCTTCAACTGCTCTCTGTCTTACTTTTTGAGATAAGGTCTGTCACTGAACCTGGAGCTCACCAGTTCAGCCAGTAACCCACTTCAACCCCTCAGGCTCTGCTTGTCACCATGCATCTGCCAAGTACTGGGATTATAGGTATGCACCACTGTGTCTAGTTTTTATATGGATGTTGGGAATTTGAACTCAGATCCTCATCTTGGGCACAGCAAAGATGTTACCCCCTGAGGTGTCTTCTAGCTGTTAAAGGCTAGGCTCACAACCAAAAACATTTAAAAAAAAAAAAAAAAAAAAAAAAAGCAGGGTGGTGGTGGCTGCACATGCCTTTAATCCCAGTACTCAGGAGGCAGAGGCAGGTGGATCTCCCATGAGTTCAAGGCTAGTCTGATCTTTAGAGCACGTTTCAGGACAGCCAGGGATACACACAGAAAACAAATTAACTAATTAAATGGAACAATCACTGTCTTACTTTGTGTTGGTGGTGGATGCAGTATGGGGATCCTTTGGGAATCTCACCTATCATATCAAGACCAAGCTTTATTGGAGGTCATCAGATTTGACACTAAATACAATAATCCTAACTCTGATGTTTGTTTTGTTTTCCTAAGTGAGTTCACCCATGGATGAGGTGTTAGCATCCTTGAAACGTGGTAGTTTTCATCTGAAAAAAGTTGAACAGCGGACTCTGCCTCCTTTCCCTGATGAAGATGATAGTAATAACATCTTGGCGCAGATAAGGAAAGGGGTGAAATTGAAGAAGGTTCAGAAGGAGGTTTTGAGAGAATCCTTCACACTCCTGCCTGACACAGACCCTTTGACTCGGAGCATCCATGAAGCGCTAAGAAGAATTAAAGAGGCCTCCCCAGAGTCGGAGGAGGAAGAGGAAGCTTTACCTTGCACAGACTGGGAAAACTAGCAGGTAAAAATGACCTGCTGTCTTTGGCAGCTTGTGCCAGCTATCCAATATCCAGTGGATGCAGTATGGGGATCCTTTGGGAATCTCACCATCATGTCAAGACCATCTCCTAGCTTTATTGGAGGTCATCAGATTTGACACTAAATACAAAAATCCTAACCCTGATATTTATTCTGTTTTCCTAAGTGAGGCTGGAGTACTCTTGGCATTGTGCAAAAGGCCCTGAAATGAGTTCCTAGCACAGGGGTTCACAACTGCCTGTACGAGGATCCAATGCTCTTTTCTGGTCTCTGTGGGTACCACATACATACCCGATTCAGAGACACACACATACAAAAATTAAAAATAGAAAATAAAGAACAAAACACTTTCCTGGCCAAGTGTGATGCTCAGCATGTCTTCTTGTCTGTCTGTGGCCTATTCATTATATTGATCAGTTTCAGTGTGGATAATAGATAATGTGAACTCCAGGTTTTAACTCAAAAACATTATCTTATTTCCACCTGGATTTTGATTTGCTTTGTGCGTGCGTGCGTGCGTGTGTGTATGTGTGCGCGCGCGCATGCGTGTATATACACACACAAAATACAAATCCTTTTCCTTTATACAGTAGTTCCTCTTGTGACTAATCAGGTGGGTATGTTTCTAGAAGTCACATTCTGTATTTTTATTGGTTTGTTTTTATATCATTGTTGCAGTTATTTTCTTTACTGTATGTGCCTTTTAAGGTAGCATCTGTCTGTATCCAATATCCAGGCTGGTCTGGAATGCTTTGTGATTCTCTTGCCTCATGGTATCCATCACTCATTTCAGGGCCTCTTGCAGAGTGCCAAGAGTACTCCAACCTCAGAAAGCTCCTTTCAAAGGCAGTGGCTACAGAAATGCTGTGTGATATTCCAAGTGAAGAGATACTCTTATTTTTATCTTGACCAGAAAAGCCTTTTTAACTGAACTAAATTAAATTAAATTAGGCATATTTGATCCTTTCTTAGCTGCTTGTAACTTAAAACTATTCGGTCATACTACTGTTCCTGTGTTGTCTATAATAAACATTATAGCTTTATTTATAAATACAAGCTATAATCATCTTGAGTCCTCTGCGCAGTAAGACTGTATTTGGTTACACATATGCATTCTAATGCATTCTAATACGAAGTCTGCTTGCTTCTCTTCGTCTTTAGCTGGTCTGGCACTGGCTATATAGATCAGGCTAGTGTTTGCCTCCCTTCTTCCCACTTGCCTCTGTCTCCCTGAGTGCTGGAATTAAAGGTGTGTGCCACCAAGCCCTCTGCTGCTTTTAAATTGCATAAGTAACACTATGTTAAAAGAATAAACAGCTGTGGCACATGCTGTAAGTTATATAGTTAAAGGATTGGCAGTGGGTTCAGCTGAAATAAGATAACATGTACAGAGTGTGTAAAATGTTTTGTTTTCTGATGGACTCCATGGTATTTAGTCAAACAGGAAGACTCAACTAGACTTGGTTGTTCAGTTCTGCAATACCCAGGCAATGTTGAGGAGGTGGAGGCAGAAAGATCATGGCTTTGAAGCCAGCTATGATTACATATCAAAACTCATCTCAAAACAAAAACAGAAAAGCAAGCCCCAAGAGAGGGAACACTGTTTCTAGAGGGGTTATATACAACATCGCTTGTTTTTTAAAGCCATATATGGTGGCACACATCTTTAATCCCAGTACTCAGAGGCAGAGGCAGGAGAATCTCTGAGTTCTTTTGAGCTTGTCTATAGAGTGACCTTCAGGACAACCAAGACTCCAGACCCCATCTCAAGGGGATAGGAGGTGATAGCTTATTTTTAGATCCAGGATAGTTATCTTTGGATGGGAAGGTATACAGTGATCCCTAACTTTGTATGGTGTTAAGCATAGCCTAAGGGATTTACTAAGAAGTGTGGATTCCTGCCTTTGACCCCAATCTCACTAAGTGGATATTTAATGTATCTGTAAGTGCACATAACTTTTGAGCACTTGGCACAGTCACATATGACCAAGTCAAATAGAGCATTACTGCTAAAGCATTTCTCCCTTTTCCTCTTGAGCCCAGGAAAGGAGGAAGTTGCTGTCAGGTCCATCTGCACCAGTGTTTGTCTCGAGCTTCACAAGGTTTCTATCATGTGTTATCTAACCCTGGTTTCAGCCACTGTGGATTCTGACTGGCATTTTCTGTTACTGCTATTCATCTCACTTATTTTATAGGAAAACACTTACTTTCCTTTAAGAAATGTAGTGTAAGACAAATAAGTGTTTCTAGCTAATAGGCTAATATTCAGAGACTCAAATTGTCTTTCACAGTAGATACTTGCAGATCATCCACTTCTTTAAGGTTCTTGCTCCTGCTATATTGTCTCCTGCTTGCAGCACTCCCCACCCCACCCCCCCATATTTTCCAAGATAAGGTTTCTCTGTGCAGCTTTGGAGCCCTGTCCTGGAACTCACTCTATAGACCAGGCTGTCCTTGAATCACATAGATCCCCCTGCCTCTGCCTCCCAAGTGCTGGAATTAGAGCCACCACCTGACTGTAACTTCTCTTGCCACTAATGCTGTATCTCACCCACTTGCTGGTGATTGGGTAATTGCATGGCTGTATTTTCAGGGTTAACTATAGCTTGCTCAAGTCAGCATTTCCATGCCTGTCTTCTCCATCTCACCAGGTATTGCAGCACGATTTTGTGTAACTCAGCTGAAGTGCAGTTTATATGTCTGAGCACTGACTGTCGGAGTGTGAGGGGCTTTTAGTTCTTACAGTGTTGAAAGAAACCAGTAAATACTCAGCACATGTTGTACAACCTAGATGCTTTTAAAAGATGAATGTATGCTCTATCATTTTGCTGTGAGACAGCTGTGGCTAACATTGCCCCTAAATAGCTCTCTAATCACAAGAAAAACAAAATTGTCTTTCTCAAATTTGTCAGTATAAGGATAGAAAGAGAATGTGAGGCACAATTGTCTTTTAAGACAAACGTTAGTGCTGCTTCAAAAGTAAAAAGGAATATGTGGAATTGATTGATTTTTATTAATCTTTCTGACAGAGGGCCAAAGTGGTACCTTTTAATATACAGTTGCCATAAAACTGAAATATTACCTCTGCAATCAGCCTTCTTAGGTACTTCAAACCCAGGCTTTGATTCAAAGTCAGTGTTTATGTTGTATTTCCTTAATAGCACATCTTGGTGAAATATCTAATCCAAGCAAAATGTACTTATTGGAAAACCATTTTGTTTGAGCTTTTTAACCTAAAACTAGCTGGGTTTCAAGTACTCAGTGCCTGTGTGTAGCTTTGAATAGAAAACAGAACTGGAATACAGAAGCGTGGTTGCTTTGTGTTCATGTTTCTATGCTTCTCCTAGAGGGTCAGTTAATAGTCTGTCTCTATTGATGTTTAAAGACAACCGTAATAAGTCTTATTGTGTTGGCAGTTTGTAAAATATAATATACCCCCTGACATAAAGTATTAGCCTAAGAGTAATAGGAATTAATGTGAATCTTACACTCTCAATAGTGATCAAAATTTGTATTAAATGAATTTTGTTCTTACCTCTTGAAAAATACAGACATCACTGGGCTGAAGAGATGACTTAGTGGTTAAACCATCTTGCAGAGCCTTGTGTACAAGCCCCGATATTTACATGGCAACAGTCACAGGGAATCTGATGCTCTCTTCTGGCCTCTATAGGCACTGCAGGCACATGGTGCATATACATTCCCAGGCAAACTTTCATACACATAAAATAAAACTAAATAATAAAAAAAGTATAAGCATTTAAAGAAACTCCTACACCGTTACTATATAGCTGACTATTAAAAACAAACATACCCTACCTTTAAGAGGCATTTTGTCCTAACACATTGTGTTATTTTGTTACTAACAGGTGACTTAAAGAAGAACAATGCCCATGGATGAAGACTGGGTCTGATTCTTTTGGGGAGAAGTTTAAGCTCTTGGTCCCATATTGGATTCCATTAGACCTTGAGTGTCTTGGCAAAGTGGTGTGGAAAGGAAGCACCATTGGAGGAGGGGAGGGTGTTAACTTCCTGTTAAGACTCACTGGTAGTGGTGATGTCAGTGTTGTATGTATGTGCAATGTTCCTGACAGCTGTGAGAAGGCCTCCTGAAGATGGTTGTTTCTTACACCCCTCCTCTTCCTATCCACCCATTCCTGATCTCATAGTGGCCAGTCACACCTAACATGGGGTTGGCAGAGTTCTACTGTGTGAGCTACTTTGGGATTCATCTTTCAGTGAACTGAGAAGATAATTGCTGAAGCACAGCAGCTTCCACATGAGCTTCTAGACTAGAGTGACATGCTAAAGAAGACATTTGTCATGGTAGTTACAGTCAGGAATTAAAAGAAAATGGAATACACTTAAGATTTCCACATTTCCATCTCCAGAAATGTTCAGTATCTGAGAAGCTAATGGAGCTATATCCATTAATGTGTGCACCAAACATGACACATTTAACAAGGCATATTTTTAAGACGCCACCGTCTTACATTTTGTAAGAGTTTGAAGTTAAAATTTCCATGCCTTTAAAATAGTGTTTCATAATTCTGAATTTAGAATAGTTTGAATTTTATGTGCACCATTTATGAGAAGCAATGCTTCATAATTTGATAATGTTTCAAATTATTTTTAGTCTTTTTTTGTTTGAACTACTGCTTGATTACTATAACTCATGACTTTCCTATTGAGAATCAAAAATGAGGATTCAACAGTAGGGATACAGATTTACAACTCTTTATTATCATGCACCAGTTTTAAGTACTTATTGTTACGCTCCATGGTGAAGAGTGTGTGTTCAGAAGATAGCCAATCCCAAGAGCCTCTCACTGGCATTTCACTGTGTTCTTAGGCTTTGGATAGGGCATTAGGGGAGCATTTGTTGCTGTTACTAAATCTTTAAACGTACATACTTAGTTTGAACGCTGACTTAGCAGTATCTTAAGGGTCCATTTATGAATGGAGCTGGCATGGCTTGTCAGTGGGATTGTATGGACGTGCATGAAGGTATATATGCTGCACCTAGTTTACAGCACGTTGTAGTGTGAAGACAGATCTTGGCTTTATATGGAGGGATTAACATACCAAAAAGAACTTCATTCCTAGAGAGTTCTTCCCCAGTTTAGCCCGGAAAGCCACCCTGGTGGGGAAGCAAGCACCTCACTGTGCACCAGAGGTTCTCTCTAGGAGCATGGCTCCCTTTCTTGTCGTTTTTAAAGAGATATTTTTCTTTAATTATGGAAAAAAATACATTCTGTAACGGGTTTAAAGTAAACCAAATCGTTACACTTAAGTGTCTGTAGCACATTTGTTGATGAGACTGCCGCTCTTGTAGCATTTTATTTATATATTTTAGTCCTTGCATAATTCTCATATCTTGTCTGGAACAGTTAAAAGAGCTCTGATATACAGACCTCACCCCAAGATGATCTGTGGGTCCTTTCTACCCACAGCAAAGCATCAGCATGTATTTAACCCAAAAGAGTCATTGGCTGGATAAAAATATTTGAAAAATTACGAAGTTTGCAAGCTTCCTAGAAGTCACCTGTCACACACTCCCAATGCATCAGTATTTATCCTGTTTTTTTTGTTTGTTTTTTTTTTTTTTTTAATTTTGAGACCAGGTTTTGCCCTGGCTGGCCTGGAACTTGCCCTGCAGACTGGATTCACCACGCTCCTCCTCCCATTTCCCTCTCCAGTGTTGGGATTGCAGCTGGGTGTCAAGGTGGCCGGCTCCATTTTTTTCCGTTTTTAAAGACTTTTTTTTTTTTTTTTAAATTATGTATGTCCACAGAAGCTCTCACCTTGAGCTAGATTTACAGACCCCTCATGTGGTTGCTGGGAATCAAACTTAAATGCTCTGAAGGAGCAGTTCATGCTCTTAACCCTTGAGCTATTTTTCCAGCCCATATTTCTTTTAAACTTTAGGAAAAAATGGAATATAATGTACAATAAGCAGCAGTCCTTGTGTTGTAATCATTCTTGGCACCAAACTCCTGGCCAGTTTAGATGTGGATGCATGGCACCCCAGCAGCTTTCCAGGGATGACTTTATTCTTGACAACCCACACTGCAGCACCGGAGCCTTCAACCCACTGTGAAGCAAACAGTTTTCTTCCAACATGCTGGTTTCCCTGCCTCAGGGTTCTAGTGCTTGTACTGGAGTGTGGCTCAGGAGTAGACTTCCATCTGTAGCGTTGTTTCAAGTAGAAAATATTCCTACTTGAAAAAAAAAAATCACACACTATTGGATTTACCCACAATAATATAATTTGAAATAACTAGTATACAGGTGTTCAACAAATCACTAGATTTATAGCCCCAGAAAAATAGCAATAAGCATGGTGTTTTTTATTTTTGTTTCCCTCCTCTATCTTAGTTCCCTAGACACTTAACAAGGACCTTTGGCTTAATTTTGGAAAAAGTCAGCACATGAGAAGTGATGAGCTCTGGCCTTCACAGTACAGTCATGTGTTCAGTTGTCATGGCACAGTCAATGCTTCCAATTCCCAGTCTGTGTCTACAGTTAGACTCCCACTGTGTCATTCCATCTCACAGGCCCTGCTTGCTCATGCTGTTCCCATATATGGTATACTGATGACAGGAAACAAGTAGGTGACTTGGGGATGCTTAGCTTATTGTTAACGTTTATATTTTAATGTTAATTTCAAATATTCCCCTAATACAACCACAATTGTGTTTAGTAGCTAGCCAGTGTATGTATAGAAAAAGGTATCTCTGATGGTTTAAAGTCCTAATTGTATTTTAGCAGTAAGAAATTACTAGAGAACGAGGACTTCAGGGGATAAGCAATGACCTTATTTAAAGAGTGCTTTATTGGGGTATGGAGTTCATAAAAACAATCATTCCTGAGCTGTTCATTGCACTTAAACTTTTCCTTCTCTGTGTATCCCTGGCTGTCCTGGGACTCGCTATATAGAACCAGGCTGGCCTTGAACTCAGAGATCCACCTGCCTCTGCCTCTTGAGTGCTGGGACTATAGATATGTACCTCAACACATGATGCAAATTATCATTTTAAAAAAAGATACTGGTGTGGTGGCCTTTCCTGTAATGAATATTTTGAATCTACTGTGTGTGTTGAGAGGGTTCTTTTCTACAGCCGTGCCACAGTATGTCCTAGAGTAGACTAAATTGCACAGTGTATCATAGACACCTCACACTAGGAAAGTCGCAGCCTCACAGGTGCCATCCATGTGGCACAGGGACACACTCATTGATGCAGTTGCATTCTCTATACTCCCTGAGACCTTTTTGGAACTCATTCACAGGATGTCTTTGTATTTATTTAAATCAATGCTTTTAGCCTAGCTTTGCGATATGCTCATCAGCAGAAACCAATCTGCGTAGTGACTTCGGGTCTTTAGCAGGCCTATCAGGGAGGTTATATTTTTACCAAGTAAAACATAATAACTAAGAAATTCTGACCAACTACATACAGAACATTGAATACAGCTGCAGACAGAGTAAGGCAGCCATTTGATGGGAAGTGGAGACTTTCGTTTATCTTTGTTTTTGCACTGAATACAAATGATTATATAATGCTTAATATGCATATCGAACATTTTATTTGTGCTTGGTGATGCCCGTGACCATTGAGACTTGTTTTAGATGGAAGACAGGTGGGAGCGTAGAAGCACCTTACTGTTGAGCACACAGCATTTGTCTCCTACTGAACATCAGTAGTAGTCATGCTTGAACTTTCCTTTTTTGTTAAAGCACATTAAAATTCTGCCTAATTGCTTTGTAAAGTGAAGCAATGGTATTTTTTATCCTATAAATATAATGTAACTTAAAAAGTTTTCATACAAAATGAGTTTATATCATTATCTAAGCTGTCATGTATTTAAACAGAGGCTTTTTAAAAGTGGGAGGCAGAGAGCGAGAGAGAATGAGTGTGTACTAAATGTTTCTTGAGTTATGTTAAAGATGCTATTAAAGTTTCATTTTGCCCACAGCAAACACATAACTTGGCATTTGTACGACTGCATTCCAAATTTAGAAATGTCCCCTCTCTTCAAACCACATTTACTGGGTTACTACAAAGTGCAGGTACAGAGAATACCTCTGAGGTGACATGCTAAATGTTGGTGAATGCTGGTCCACACGGACTCTAAAGCAATCATTTGTTTTGAGGGGAGGGGGAAGTTCCATTTCTTTTCTTTCTTTCTTTCTTTCTTTCTTTCTTTCTTTCTTTCTTTCTTTTTTTTTTTTTTTTGTAGATTCAGTTACAGTTAAGAGTGGTTCAGTTTGGGGCATTGAAAGTAAGTAGGAAAGACCTTGAGAAATTTAAAAGCAAAAGGTATGTATGTTGAAGTTTTTTTTTAACAGGAGAAAACATTTTTACTTGCATGTTGTATAGTCAACTATCAAAGGGTATGATGTGTTGTTTTAGGTTTTTCCATGCAAATTCATTGCCTTTACTACAAAGTCTTCCTAGTTACCAGTAGGAAGGAGTCCCTTCATTTGTGTGATGTTACAAAGGTTGGACAGTGCACCCCATAGCAGTAACATATGATGTCTCTGTACTGTATGCATTGCCAAGTGTGAAACCATACTATGTAGTTTATTGAGGAATGGAAGGCTGCAGATCATTTTGCATGAGTAAAGCCCACTGGGGCTAAAGAAACTGACACTTTGTTTTTACCTGCTTTGGGTAAATGAAGATTACAATGGCAAACTGACTCACCACTGTTAGCTTTGTACAATGTTATAAAGGCAGAAGCAAAACACTAGTGCACTGTGCTTGGCTTTACAGGATGGCTCTCCCACCATTACATTAAGTGCATTGTCTGCATCATACTGTAAATGCCATCTCTTGCAAATTTACATACTTAAATATGCTCAATTAACATTCTAAAGTATTAACAATACAAAGAAAATACTAAGCAGGCATTTATAGCAATACTATGAAATCAATAATTGTTTTGATTATTGCCTTTTGCTCTTTAGTGCAATCTTTTTGCATCGTAATTGTTGTGTTGCTTTCTTTTTTACGTTTGAGACTCCTGACTTCAGAATTAAGTACTTGCTCACCCAAAATTGCACTCACCTTTTTCTTATTGTACATGCAATGTAACAACACACAGTTTTGGTGCTTAACAACATTCTTTTTCTTTAATAAAGGATATTTATTTGAATTAACTTGATTTTGTTGGTTTTAAATATATTGGTGGTATTTTCATTTCAAAAAGGAGCATACCAATATTGCACATTTTTAATAATACATGTTATCTTAGTAACTTCCTACTGTGATTAAATACCTTGATAAGAGGCAACAGGGAGAGAATTTATTTTGACTTAGAGTTCAGGGGAGTATGTCCATGACAGCCATGGCAAGGAAACAGGATCCTGTGTAGTTTTTTTCTCCCTTTTCATTCGCTCCAGGTGACCAGGGGATGATGTCCCCACATTCATAGTGGGTCTTCCTCTGTCAAACCTTCTCTGTCAAACCTTCCCGAAGACGCTGTTTATTCAAGACTAACCATCACGGTTATTGTAGTACCTGATCCATGGCTGAACTGCTTCTCTGAGTGCTGCTGTATTTCCATGGCAGCTTTACTCGAGCTGTTTATTGTATGTGAGGTTTGTACATATATGTACAAAGCTTCAACGTGTTTTCCAAAACTGGGAGGTCTTTGAATGCCTTCATTTCAGGAGTTTGTTCACGACTGTCTAAATCGAGAGAGATTGCCTGGAGACACTGGCCAGTTTCTGTCAGCATAGTGGAATGGTATGAACAGGAGGGAAGATATTCATCCTCCAGGCAAAATGTGTCAGAGTTAGAGCTAGGAGTCTGAGGCAGAAGACAGTATGGCTCCTGGGGTGTGGCCCTGCACACAGAGCCCTGCCACCATTTTTGGGGTCAGGGTTATCCGGTTGCCTGCATTTCCCCATAAATGGATCTGTTCATGCTGAAACAAAGATTCTAACCTCTGATAGACCAGGTTTTCCAGCCATTCGAATTCCTGTCTTCATTATTTGCTCTCGCACAGGCCAGGCTGTGACTCTCTTCAGATACAGGTTAGCTTCTGTTCACACATAGGGCTCAGCTCTGTCATCTTTAAGCCTGGATATAACTCTGAGACTCCCTAGAAGTGTCAGAGGAGGCAGCCATGACGTTCTGTGCCCGACACCTGGAAGATCCTCTTGCCTGGCTGACTTGACTTTCTCATTATCTAAGCTTTGGGAATACGTGAATACAGGCCCTCCCATTCCGTAGCCCATACTAGCCTTGTGAACATTAAACTTTGTCTTTCCTGATGGCTGAGCCAAAATTCTTAACTCCTGTTTTCCCACCCTTTCCTGTGACTCAGTAATTGTTGTGGATAGTGGGTTTCTTCTGGCCTGGGACTCTTTCCTACTCACCAGGGCTGTGTTCTTTATGTGGATCTCTGATCTAAACTCGTGCCCTTGACTCTACCAACCCTGTCAAAATGAACCTAGATTTCTCCACTTTTTCCCATCTTGCACACTTCACATGCAGTTGGACCTTTCTATCTCTTCCCACATCCCACTCTGTCTTACCAAAGCTGACTGACTTCTGTCTGGCACACAGCCATTCCCTGGCCAGACCATGTTCTTCCAGCTGTTTTGGCTCTGGCTTCCACACGGTCTTTCCACTTGACATTAGGATTCCGTGGACTCCCGGAGACTGACTTAGTCTGTTTCCGGAGTCTCTGCGGACTTTTATTGTTTAGCTCTGTTAAAAGCTCTTCTCAGCATTGTTCTTGCCCCTTCCCCAAAGTGTGACCGATGTATGTCTCAATATATACCCATGTCCTAAAGCCTTGTATCTGAGCATGTGTTCTCATTTAGAGGATTTTATTTGAAGGGAAGGTATCGCTAGCTTCGCTTGGGGTTAAGGGACTTGCTTTTCTCCTGTCTGTCTCAGAAGTGCTGAGGGTACAGATCCGTGCTGCCATGTCTCACTTTTACATGGAGTGCACAGAGTTCTTAGGTAAAGCGAGGTCACTGGGATGAGCCCTTACATAGTATTACCAGTGACTGGACACAGGGAAAGTGGTTTAAAGAAACACAAAACTGTTTACAAATTGACAGGCTCAGCATAAAGTCTTCCCTTGCTGCCTTCACAAGGAGCCATTCCTGCGGACACCAGGTTTTGCACTTTCAGAGCTGTGAGGTGTGAAAGCAGCAGCCTGTGGCAGCTGGATCTAGCAGTCCTAGCAAACCAAGGTAGCATCCACCATGATGTTACCTAAGGATCTTGGCCTTTTCTCGAGTCCACACCCGGTTACTGTCTCAGCTAAAAGAGTTAAAAATTAAACGTCCTAAAAATGTCAATCAAGAAGTGGGAGGAAAAACAGTTGAGAAGAAAAAATTGGCACAAAACTTGAATAGACAAGCTAAAGAAACCTGTAAACCTGCGTGTACAGGAAAGCAGTTGGCCTCCTTAGTTCACACTGAAAACCAAGACACATGCTCATGGATTGTTACTCAGTAGATGAGCAATTGCAAGTGTAGGCAAGGACTTGGGAAACAGTTTACCCCACTGACCGCACAAGAGTGGAAAATTACAGGACATCCACAAAGACTGGCCATGGTACTCCAAGAGACCTCTTTTTTGGGTTTGGTTTTTTGAGACAGTGTTTCTCTGTGGCTTTGGATGCTGTCCTGGAACTATGTCTTGTAGGGGGTAGACTCCCCCCTTTCCATGCCTCCAGAACCACCTTCCTGTCTATAAGCTAAGAGAGTATCTCTCCGTGGGGAATGTGCTCCCAAAGTCCTCTTGTACACCAGGGATACATCCTGGTTCCACTGTCAGAGGTCAAAGGACACAGTCGACAAGACCAAAAGGCAGCCCACAAACTGGAAAAATATCTTGACCAATCCTACATCTGACAGGGGGCTGATCTCCAAAATATACAAAGAACTCAAGAAGCTAGTCACCAAAACACCAAATAACCCTATTAAAAAGTGGGGTACAGAATAGAGAATTCTCAATAGAGGAATCTAAAATGGCTGAAAGACACTTAAAAGTGTTCAACATCCTTAGCCATTGGGAAAAGCAGATCAAAGTAACTCTGAGATACCATCTCACTCCTGTCAGAATGGCTAAAATCTGGAGAGGATGTGGAGAAAGGGGAACACTCCACTGCTCGTGGGAGTGCAAACTTGACAGCCACTTTGGAGATCAGTATGGCGGTTCCTCAGGAAAATGGCAATCAGTCTACCACAGGACCTGGCAATCCCCCTCTTAGGCATATACCCAAATGATCCACATCCACAATTTTCTTATGTAGTAGATATGTGTATACCCAAGCCATCAGGTAAGAGTGCTTGCGGTCACAATGTGTGGTAGCCACCACGTGAAGATAACCCTATCAACAGGAGGGGACAAATTGCATCCCTGAAGTGGAAATGCATTCAGTGGGCGGCAGCAGGAAGAGGTGCAGCTCAAGGCAGCACCTTGAGGCCTCTCAGGGGCAAGACAAAGCCAAAAGTTCATGTACACTTGCAGTCACGAAGCTACGAACAGGCTAAACTAAACTAGTGTTTGAGGTGTTATAACAATTATAAAGAAAAAAATGATCGCCACAGAAATCACGATTGTGGTCTCCTTCAAAGCAAAGCACTAGGAGGTGACCGAGCAGGCCATCTGCAGACTCAGATTGGGGTTTGATGAGGGTTCATAACCTGTTTGATTAGGGTCTGCATTTTAAAAGTGAGTATCACATGTGGTGACTTTTAAAAGTTCTCTTTTAATTCTAGAAAGTACTTCTAGAATTCAGCTTCCTCCCCCCCCCTTTTTTTTTCCTGCAAAATAATTTGGAAGCTCAAAACATGGAGAACCATACCTTCACGTTTTCATAAGCTGGCAGGAGCCAGAGCCAAATTCAGAGTTCTGGTGCTATGTTCTCCAGGTGCTGTAGAAGGCTAACCCCCCCCCCCCCACCACCACCACTACCATGGGGGTGGTTGGTTTTATTATTATGTGTTGGTGAAGTCATGATGATGAGATTTTAAAGAACAGGTCCTATAGCTTGATTTAAATGGAGGCAACAGGGTTTATCTGTCTCACAGCTGTGGCATGGTTTGACAACCCCAAAAACCATAATAGAGTTCTGGCACACAGATGAGGGCTGCTTGACCTTACCGAGCAGACAGTTCAGAACTGAGACTAGAAAGATGTCCCATGGCCAGGAGGTGGTGGTGCACGCCTTTAATCCCAGCACTCAGGAAGCAGAGGCAGGCCAGTCTCCAGAGCTACAGAGAAACCCTGTCTCAAAAATAAATAAAAACAAAACAAAAGATGCTCCATGATTATGAAAAAGCAGCAGTTAGTGTTGATTTCATTAACATTTTAGAATTTGTACAGATTTGTGTTACAAAATAAACATGATTCAGTTAAGTCACATTTTAAGTTAGTTAAAGACCCATAACATTCACATACCATCTAGTGGGCCTTAAAAGTCATCCTGTACAAACAGCTCCAAAGAAAAGACCATGGGTTGCTATTTGTGGAGGATGTTGGCCAAATGACAAAGCTGGCTCCCTACCCCACTCTAAAGCCACTGTCACACACTGTACAACCTCCAGTGTTCCCTACCTAAAGGGATTTTCAGAAAGTCTCTACACCATGGATGAGACCAAAACATGAAGAAAGTATCTAAAACACACACAACACACTTTGGAAACTAGGGAGTGGAATTAAAATCCTGTAACTAAAAATAGACAAGATATACCCATTGAAGCAATGTGCTGTGATAATGTAACAAAGATGAATGCTTGGAAACCAAGATTATGACAGCTAAGATTACAAATGCAGGCATGCGTCCTAGCAAGAGGAAGCAGAGGCAGTGGATCTCTGAGTTTGAGGCCAGCCTGATCTATGTAGCAAGTTCCAGGCCACACAGTGGCTACACAGTGAAACCCTGTCTCAAAACTAAATTCAGGCATGACCCTTCAGCTACTCATAGCTGAAGGAGTGAAAGCTGGCCAGAAATGAACAATGGGCAATTTAGAGGATCAACCCCATCAGAATGCATCTGATTCTTGCCTGGAAAATGAAAGAAATGAAGTAAGGTAATCAAGTTCACTGTCAAGAAAAAACAGCGGCAGTTTGCTGTCCTGTGAAACAAGTTACCAGAGGAACACTCCAGGAAGATGAGGGCTCCAGACTGTTCCCCAGGGACAGTCACACCGAACAGGGCGCTGTGTTCTAGTTGAAAAATTTCTGGAATCCAGTGATACCCGTAGAGTGAAATGGAAGCTAGTCTGTGAATTCAGTTCTTTAAGAAGTTTTATAAAGAATTGGGTGGGATATACTTATGGTAAAAGACACTAAAATATGCTTATGTGATGGTTAAAAGAGATAAAAAGCCAAAGTAACAGGAAATAGCTATTGTAACCCATTTCTTAGCCAGGCGGTGGTGGCTGATGCTTTTAATCTCAGCACTTGGGAGGCAGAGGCAGGTGGATCTCATCTCTATAAATTGAAGGCCAGTCTGGTCTACAGAGCAAGTGCCTGGATAGACTCCAAAGCTACACAGAGAAATCCTGTCTCAAAAGAAAGAAGAAACTGGAGAGCCAGGCAGAGTGACACACTGTAGGCAGATTTTTCTGTCCCTCTGGCCAGCTCCCAAATCACAACACAGAGACTATTATTAATTATAAAAGCTCGGCCAATAGCTCAGGCTTGTTTCTTACTAGTTCTTATAACTTAAATTAGCCCATATCTACATCCTACCACATGGCTTTTACCTCTGTCCCATTTTGTGTTTCTGAGTCTGGCAACCCTTCAGACTCCTCCCTTCTTCCCAGCACCCTCCTAGTCTAGGTGTCCCACCCAATAACTTCCTGCCGAGCTATAGGCCAGTCAGCTCTTTATTAACCAGTGAGAATAATGCGTATTTACAGTGTACAAAGACTGTACCACAGCAGCACAGGGTTGTAATTGAGCACTCAAGGGACTGAGGAGAATCTCAACTTCAAGGCCGGCCTGGGCTACATGGCAAGACTGCCTCAAGAAAACGAAAACTAGTTGCTCCAACACCTTTGAGTGTAATGCACTTTGAATTCAAGGGACAGATGAGGTGGGGAGAACGTGCTTCCCCTCCCCCATAGCCACTCCAGTTCTCCAGGGAAGTCGCAGATCCACTGTGCTCATGGGTGGACTTCCTGGAGACAGTTTCTGTTCCCCTCTGCATCTGAACTTGTGTGTGTGTGTGTGTGTGTGTGTGTGTGTGTGTGTGTACATCACCAGTACAGGGTTCCCACCGGTTCACACAAGAACAGTTGTTTTATTGTCTGTTTACACAGTAATTTGATGGTTCCACAGGATGCACTCACTATACAGCTCCGTCATGTGTGCTCACACAGACACCCACAGAGAAGGCCAGGCCTCTCCTCTCACGGTGTCCAACAGAGTAGAACCTGGACATCCGCATCAGATACACTGCGTTACCCACAATGCCTCCTGGCGTCAGAAGACCACCCTGTCAGCATCAGGAAATTGATCTTGCTTCCTTCTGCCAGGTTGATTCCCACTCCTTGAAGTCCCTCCTTCTCCTCAATTTCCCACCCTGACTACTAAGCCAAACTGCAGATTGTCTGGAAAGCGGCACTCACCAGCTTACCAGCAGCGCAGACACCCCCAGGGCCAGAGCACGGCTTCCAGTCTGTGTCCTACGGCAGTGGTGCCTGAGAGGACAGCATGACCTGCAAAGGGAGAAGCCTGCCAGGCCTGCCAGCCCATGCAGTGTTGGGGACGAGGGCAGAGCTAAGGCTCTGCCTAGGGATTGGCAAGCGGTCACCAGGCAATTACAAAGGTCTAATTTACTCCCTAGCCATGACTGATTCACTGCAAGAATTTGCTTCTCCTTAAATCAAGAATGTGCTGGCACAAAAGTATAAGGTACTTATTCCAATAGCCACCAAGAAGGGGAAAAAAAAGTATGGAGGAAAAGCATTAACACTAGAGCAACATTTCCGAGTTAGACTGTTTCTACACAAAAAGGGGTTTTGTTCTATTTTCGTGCATGGAAATCTGAATGGAAATTTAACATCGCCATTCCCACCATGCAATGTGCTTTTATAATTGCTGCCAAGTTCCACAGTAGTCTAAATGCCTCATTCATCCACAGGTGCCCCTTATGTCACCTCACAGGGCTGAGAAGGCACCACCTGTCTCAGTCATTTTACAGATGAATAGGAAATGCACAGTAAGCAGCTGGGGGGGGGGTGGCCTAGAGGCCAGTGACTGTAGACCTTTCCTGCCACTGCCATCCTCTGTGCCTCAGTTGCCCCTCTGAGACGAAAGGCTGTACCAAATTTGAAGTTTTCAAATCTTCCATCTATCGTCATGCTCATTGCAGGTGACCATTAAAATAAGAGTGTTCTACGATGTCTGGCTCCTGCCTAACAGCCACAGGGGGATGGACTCTTACACAGAAGTGAGCAAATGCCACCTGGGGGCCATTGAAAGGTGGCAGAAAGAGCAGAGGTTGTCTGCCGCTGTCCAACTGTCCATCCACTCCTCACTGTCCAGACAGCTGGCTCTCAGAGTCTGATGCCCTGTGCAAGCATCGGGTCAGCCAGACCTCTGGGGAGGCAAGCGACACAAATTCACGTGGTCCGCAAGAACTTGCCTTCAGAGTGGGGCAAGGCCTAGAGACATCTGCCCAGCATCCTGCCCACCACAAGTTCATGGTTGCAGGGACATTTCCTCAAGCCTCAGATAGCACACATGAAGACCATCTAAACAAGTTCACGGGCCCCAGCTGGCCATGCAACTGGATCACTTGAGCCCATCCCAGAAATCCACATGAAGTTGGAAGGAGAGAACACAAATTTTTCTGGTGACCATTACGTGAATTCTTTACCCCAACAACAACAACAAATCTCTTTGAAGCATTTATTCTGCTCAGCTGAGAAAATCATGGCTTCCCCGGTCCAGTATTTAGGCTGCTTTCTTCCCCATCTTCTCCAGCATATATCTGGGTGAAGGTTCCTGGGGGAGACTGGGCACATGGTGGGCCCCATCCATTCACCCTAGACCCTCCCTGGTGACCATGCATGCCTTATCCTGACCTCTGTCCAGGCACAGGGGCTATTCCACCCCCCCCCCCCACCGTTAAGTGCTGAGCAAGGCCTTTCTGAAGCTGAACTCTGGCATCGTCGGGGTGAGGGATCACGCCTCCATGGAGAATTACTGTGTAGGTCAAGTCTGAACACCAAGCCACTCTGCTTTACTGACCAGTTCTACAGACTGTTTATCCCCGGAGCCTGTGGGATGGGAGGGAGGCTGTGGCTCCTACATAGTGACTTCAACCCCACACAGACTTCCCTTCTGTGCCCTTCCTCATCACACTGGTGTGTCCGTTCACATGAAAACTCAAATGTCGAGAACTAAGCTCTGGGTACTGCAGGTCCACTCAGTCCTGGGAGTCACCAGCCTGGACAGCTTTTGTGGGTACTGGGTTGGGGTGGAGATTGAGGAGAAAACGGAGTAAATGCCAGGCAAGAGGCAGAAACTAAAAATACCAAATGCCTTCCTGTCGCTTACCTCATGACCCATCCCGACTTGTTTTTTCTCAGCTCTTTGCCATTTCCACGTTTCTTCCCTGGACCGCTCCTGGGAAGAGCCTTCCTGAATCTGACCTTGCGGGAGTGGCGAGCCTTTCTTGAGTGTGTAGTCCAGTGACTTAGTTTCTCTCTAGTGAAACTTCAAGGGTTTCCCCGATTCTCCACTTGGGAGAGAGGGGCTGTTGAGGATGAGACAAGCCTACAGTGTGGGTCCTTCCTCCGTGCTGAGCCTGACTGTGTTCCCATTCCCCCCTCATCATTTGAGTTTCAGGGGGCAACGGCCCCTCTTTTACGTCAGTTCAAATGCTGCCTCCTGCAGACACCAGCCCTTCCCCATGTGAATTCCTTGCCTTGCACTGCTGATGTCAGTCTTGGTGCTCTGGATGGGAGGACTGATGTTCATAAAACGATGGGTTACCAGCCAAGTGGCATTAGATGCTACCAGAGGCAAAGGGAAAGGCGTGACATGAGCCTCCTGATCCAAGAGGGAGACCCTGTCCTGATCCACCACAGCCCTAGCATTTTCCCACTCCTTTCCATTTTGTTCCATCTTCCTGTTTAAAGACTAAAAGTGGATACACATCAAGGCTATCCGCCAGCATGGCCTTTAACCTGTCTTACATTTCCCCCCCCCTGGTTCCCTAGTATCTCCAGGACTCAGGGACTGGTCCGGTGGACAAAGGAAAACATGGGCTTCCTGCTGACTGTGCTGTGCTCACCCATGGCAGCACGCTTGAACCATGCTTGCAAATACTTTTTTAAAAAGGCAGTATAAAAACTTATGAACTTGAAGAACGTGGTTCAGTGGCTGAGTTTGACCTCCAGAGTTCATGTAAAGGTGGAAGGAGATGGTGGCACTGTTAACAGTTTTCAGACCTGAGGACAGGCACAGATGAGGAGTGGCAGCCCTTTCCTGTAAGGCAGGAGTATGCCCAGTGAGTCAAGTCACTGCTTGAGTACTCTGTCGAACACATGTTGCAGGACCGCACTATAATTTAAAAGTTTCATCGAGGAAAGTCACATGTTTACTTTTTAGCTTCGAGTTCATGCTTTCTAAAGATTATGGCGTTTAGAGGCACTGTGGGATATCTGCTAACTGGGTATTCTTTAATCCTGAATAACACTAAAACTTACTTCCTGGTAAGAAAAAAAAAAATACAGAAATATCTAACCTGATGTCCAAAATAGAGGTCTATGAAGAAGAGAAAAAGAATAAGACAGATTTATATGTACCAACTTGGACACATCTAATAGCCTAAAACAAGGAAATGGTAGAAGGGGAAACCCATACCTTATGATACAATTTACACCACAAACTAGAGGTCTCAATAACTATGTATCATTGTGTACACATGCACACAACACACTGAAAGAATGGCATTGAATGCATCATAACAGTGATGTCAATCAACAAAAGGAGAGAATCAAAGTGACATTGCTTAATCTGTATTCTTTACAAACAGAAAGCACACGGTTTGTTTGGTGAGATAGTCCCGTGGGCTATCAGGGTTTCACCTGAGTCTGGTATCCTGAACCCATAAAGACAGAATTGACCCCACATGTGCACTGAAGCCCACATGCCCACACAGTAATAAAAGCTACTTCTTGAAAGCACATATGAGTCACTTTATAATTAAGACAAATAAATCTCCTGTTTTAAAAAAGGAGAGGAAGGGTGGTCAGAAATACACATGGGATGGAAAACAAGCCACCCGATTCTTCCGGACAGGTTGACAAGTGACACATATTGATAAATTTGTACACTTTTACAGGCATGGCTAAGTGTGCTGCCATGGATGAGCAAAGCGCAGCAGAAGGCCTGCGTTTCCCTGGCCACCTCTCACCAGGCCTGTCCCCGACTGCTGTGAGGACAGTTGTGTCGAGCTGGCCACACAGCACTGGGCTTCCATTGCACAAGCATACCATAAAACAGAGGTTCCACAGGAGACCAGGGTTAGTGAGACAGAGAAGACGGACAGGAATGGTTTGAAAGTTACTGTTTATTTGACAATTCCCAAGATAACTTGAAAATTTTATAGGCTATTGTGAGCAAACTGTGAGGCCCAGCGGCTCTGTTGCCCTCCCTGCGGTGCCAAACGTGCTCAGTCTATTGCCCAAGTGGCAAATTATGTCTACTCAAGGGTTCCAAACTAATTTTAAATGTGACTCAAACTAGAAACAAAACTCAGACACCACAGCAGACTAAAACCAAGTACAAAGACGTTTTTTTTTTTTTGTCGATACCATCTGAGATTGTATCTTACAAGACAATGATTTGTAAGTAGTTATGCTTATGAATTAATAAGGAGGGAGAGGACTTAGGATAACAGAAGCGTAAAGTTTCTAAAGCAATGCAAATGTGCAATTACCTGGTCCTAGTTGTGAATTCAGTATCAAATTCACAAACCGAAGGACTCGGAGCTGCACACTTAGACCCCAAGACCTTAGCCCTGATTAGCCAGGGGAGCCAATTAGCAGGGGGACAGTGGTTAGCTTCTTCTGGCTGTAGCCACAGTACCACAGCCCCCATAACAACATGGAGTTCAACACACACATGAATAATTGCACCAAGTGTTTAATCAGCGCATCACTAAAGAAAATAAGCTGCGTTCACAAGTGTTAAAGCAGGTCTCTAGAAGGCAAACTTCACCTGCAGATGACGCTGTTTCCAGTCAGCTGGTACACTGGGAGAGTCCTGATTCCTACAGAAACTGACAGCAGCCCTTTACTAATGTGCCGTTCTATTCCAGGGGAAAAACAGTTTTCCCTGGTCTTCAATGTTTTTAAATGTTACATCAGTGAGTCTGAGTTTGCTAAGGTAGCTAATTTCGGTTTGTTGCGTTAAGCCTAACATATCAAAGGATAGCAGCAGAACACATTTTAAACCATTACCCTGAGACATGAGTTGATTTGTGGCTGTATTTTCATGGGAATTACGGCTTTCTAGAATTCCGCTCTAGGCTCTCAGAAGACCCACTCTTCTGGCTGACACACTCCTGTCACCTCTCTGCAAGCTACATCTAGCCTAGATTCTTGCTTTCACGTTATTCTCCTTATCTTCAGGCCCTCAACTGCTACCGCACAAAGCGACAATTCCTAAGTAGCTATTTCCAGCTCCTGGATTTTCCCTAAGTTTCACACAGACTCAAAGTTTCACTTGGGTATTTTTCCATGCATACTAAAACCTTTCAAAAGGAAACTCATTTACTCCAGTAGCCTCCAGATCCTGTCCTTTCACGCAAGAGGAACAGAGACTAATTCACACATCTGCTCCCTGCCTTCCCGCTTTTCCTCATGTTGAACTCTGCCTTCGGTTCAAGACTCATTCTCCCAAGTCACCTAAACTCTACCTCCCAAATACTCTTCAAACACGTGGATGCATAGCTATCATCCCCAGGGCCACAGCTATCCAGTCTCTCGGCAGTGATTGCTGCCATGTCTTATAAAATGAACTTTATTGCATTACGTCTTTGTAAGAAACCCCGTCACCATCGCTCCATTACGTGCAGAATGAACAATGCTCAGTTAACCCTTGTTTAGGAACTACAATGTCCCAATGTGCCTTTTGCCCCTTTCTCATGACCACACTTCATCCTTCATCGACCCTCTCGAATCTCAACCACCCCAATGCTTTTCTGCCTGAGCCTGTGCACATGATACACTCTTAGGACTGGGGAGGGCCCCCCTCCTTTGGGAAACTTTCCCATTCCCCTTTTCGGGGATGTCCCCTGCCAGAGTCCTCTTACAGAATAAAGAACGTGGTCTTACACTCAAGTATGGCCCCCTTCCTGTAGTTTCTATTTCAGTACAGAGCCTGGGTCATAGCTGGTGCTCAATAGCTGTCCTAGGAAAGAATGTGTATAGGCATGTGACTGGCCCGTTTGATGCTCAGGAGGTAAAAGTGACTGCTGCGCAGCCCGACAGCCTGCATGTTCCCCATGACAATGTGAAAGGGGAGGACCTGTACCTGACCTCCACACAATGCACACACACTTTAAAAGAAGGCACATGGGTCACACATGAACCCATTACAAAACACCAGCCTGGAGACTATAATTTCCCTGCAAGCTCACACCTTATCCTACAGTCTCTTTTTTGCATTTACCCAAGTCAAACCTAATCTTCTGCTTGTTCCTCACAAAGTTATACCTACAATTATCATATGAGATTCCTACTTATATCCTAGGTACACAGCTCCCTCCCCCCGCAACATGTAACACAGACACTCAGGTTCTTGTACACAAATGTTCATAGCAGCATTATTCACAATGATAGGAACAATCCAACATCCATCAACAAATTACTAGATAGGTAAAGTGCAGCTAATACCCACAACAGAATATTATCTGCCTCAAGAAACAGCTGGATTCTGAGACATGCCACAACATCAATGGACATTGGGAACATCATGCTAAGTAAAATGAGTTAGACCCAAAAGGGTGAACACCGTGTAACTCCATGCATACTAGGACCTAAAATAGGCAAATGCACAGAGGTGAGGTATAAGGTACATCACCAGGATGACAGACAGGTAAACAGACACATGAAAGTATTTAAAGCCACAGAACTGTACTTTAGAAGTAGCTTAAATGACTTGGGCACAGTGGCACATGCCTTAAATCCTAGCACTGGGGAGGCAGATGTACGTGAATCTCTTGTGAGTTCAAGGCTGACATGGTCTACAGAGTGAGTTCCAGGATGGTCAGGACTACAGAGAAATTTTGTCTCAAAAAAAGAAAAAAAAAATTGAGGCATGTTATCAGAGGATTCGATATGCCCACTTCAGCCACCCACCAACTCATAGCTCTGTCCCTCTCTTCCTTCTGAATTATCTCATTCACTTTTGCTACATGATGATGGCACATATGTTTAATCCCAGCACTCGGGAGGCAATGACAGGCAGATCTCTGTGAGTTTAGGCCAGCTTGGTCTACAGAGTAAGTTCTAGAACAGCCAGGGCTATACAGAGAAACCCAGTTTTTTTTTTGGGGGGGGGCTCAAATGGTGAATTTTATGCTTATGTCATTTTTTGTTTAAATCAAATTTTGTAAAAGAGAAAATGTCAGCTGACCAGGAAGCCCTTATAGCCTTCATATCCAGCACAACACAGGGAGTTTAATCATCATTTCCTGACTGGGACTATGCTAAGTGATTTCAGTCGCCTTCAAGGTTTAATCTGCACTCATGGTTTAAGGGTTAGATAATTGGGAGAAGCCTTAGCTTCTACAGAGCCAACACTGCCTAGTCATCCAGAATGAACAGCAAAGCCTTATCCAATGAGCTCCCTCAGTGCTAGGGATGAGTTTCCAGGAGCAGATGTGCTTCCTAAGGCCTTGATTATTGGTTCACTCCTGGTTCTGTTTATTTGTTTTAGCCGTGTAGCCCTGACTGTTCTGGATCTAGCTCAGTAGACCAGACTGGCTTTGTTTTGTGTTTTGGTTTTTTAAAGATTTATTTCATGTGTATGAGTGTTTTGCATGAATTGTCTGTGCACTATGTGCATGTCTGTGTGTGTGTGCAGTGTGCATGTCTGGTGTCTGAAGCAGTCAAAAGAGTATGCTGGAGTCCCTGAAATAGACTGATCCATGGTTGTGAGCAGCTTTGTAAGTGCTAGGAATTGAGCCTTGGTCTCTCTACGTAGACCAGGCTGGCCTCTAACTCAAGAGATCAGAGTTGAGTGCTGGTGTTAAAGGTGTGGCCCATTGAGCCTAGCTTCTATTTTGTTTTATGACAGGTTTTGCTATGTATCCTAGGCTGGCCTCAAATTTGCAATCCTGCTTCAGTCTCTCAAGTGCCTGGATTACCAATATGTGCTTTCAAACTGAGATATTATTTAAATTAATTCTGCATATGAACAATTACTCTCATTAAATCATTGGAAATCCATAAGCTTTTTTTTTTTTTTTTTTAAATTGGGACTAAAACATGGTCCATGAATAAGACACCTACAAAAGTGTGATGTGTAACTTACAGCTGTGGCAACAAGAGCTGTAAGCATCAGGGAAGGCTGAAGAGAAAACACGAGATACTCAGCTATGGAGCATCTTAACAGAGGCCAGAACTGTAGCTCAGCTGGCAGAGTGTTCCTCCAGCATGGATGAAGGAGCCCTGGGTTCCATACCCAGTTCCACTGACAGCACAGCAAATGCCCAGAACCCCAGAGCTTGGGAGGTGGAGGCAGTCAGTCCTTGGATACCAAGCTTGAGACTAACCTGGCCCAATAAGACTTTTTTCAAAACAAACACCACCACCAATAGCAGGAAAGAAAGAAAAAGAAATGGGGGGGGGGGAGTTGGGGGGGAAGGAGGGAGGAAAAGGGAAGGGAGGGAGGAAAGGAGGAAAAGGGAAGTAGGGAAGGAGGGAAGGAGGGAGGGAGGGGGAAGGGAGGGAGGGAAGGAGGGAGGAAAAGGGAAGAAGGGAGGGAGGGAAGAAGGGAGGGAGGGAAGGAGGGAGGAAAAGGGAAGTAGGGAAGAAAGGAAAAGGGAAGTAGGAAGGGAAGGAAGGAGGGAGGGAGGGAGGGAGGGGGAAGAAGGAAGGAAGAGAAGCAAGCACAATTCTAACATGTTTTAGAGAGGTAAGGCAAGTAAATTAGGAAAAAAAAAAAAGCAGAAAATATGATCAAGAACTTGCCTCCTGACAGATGGCCAGACACATCCAACCTACAGCTGTGGACATCTGGTCCCATCTGAACCTTTCTCCTTTGCCCACCCCTCCAAATGCCAAGCAGTAGTCACAGTGCCCCTCACAAGGCAGATGACCATTCATTTCATAGGTACCTGCAGAGGAAGTATCCATGTCAAACACATCTCATCTCTAGCCACACTTTCTGAGATGTCATTCCACGAAAAGCCAAGGAAAACAAACGTACCATTTACAAGCCACACAGATGGACATAGTTACTAAATGAGTACTCAGCAAGGCAATCACAACAGACATGAGCAAACGTGCTGACAGAAAATATCCCACAGACTTTTCCACACTACAGATCAGCCTTGGAGTTGCATTTATTAATCCAGTATCTTCATTTAATGCTACTATGAGGAAGCAGAGTAATATTTCTAATCCTGGGTGTATCTGACGTGAAAATATCTGACAAAAGCAGGTCAGAATCCCAAAGAATGGTGAGTGTGGAAGTTTATTTGTGTCTTGGAGCAGGCTATGAATCCCAACAAGTGGCAGGATGTTCTCAGGGTCTCTGAGACCCATTTGGTTAAAAGCAGCAGCAGCTAAGTGTGGTGGCACACACCTTTAATCCCAGCACTTGGGAGGCAGAGACAGGTGGAGCTCTGTGGACTTCTGGAGCAGCCTGCCTGGTCATGCAGCAAGTGCCAGGCTAGTCAGGGCTATACAGAGAGACCCTGTCTCAAAACACAAAACAAACAAAAAGCCAAAACCAAACCAAACCAAACAAAAAATAAATAAAACAAAGCCCCAAACCCAGCAACAAATAATAAATAAAATCAGCATCAAAACACGAAGTAAGCTTTGTATCTGGCCATCCTGATATGTTTCAGATAAAAATGGGTTCTGATGTTTCTATTTGCTAGGTCTGATTTCACAATGACAATTCTTTATTCCCCTATTTATTTTATCCATCCATCCATCCATCCATCCATCCATCCATCCATCCATCCATCGACAGGGTCTGTATTGCCTGCCCTAATTCTCAAACTGTTGTCCAGCCTCAGCCGTCTGGGCAGCTGGGACTGAAAGCATGGACGGCTGTGCCAGGCTCGCAATGCAGCCTCTAAGGGTAGAAAGTGGCCAACAAATGAGGGAGTCCCCAGGAGGTCCCTGATCAGTTTTCTTCATGGCTCACATGACTTTAGTAGCAATGACCTAAAGAAAACTTTTTCTTTACTTTTATAATTCTTATTTGTTTTGCTAAGGACTTCATGCCTGTCTCTGTATGTGCTAAAAAGCATGCCTTCTATCGCTAACAGCACCCATGGCTACCTTGCCTTCTTCAGAGTATCTCTCTGCATGTTGTTGGGCTGTGGGTCTCGTGTTAATCACCATCTACTGCAAGGAGAAGGTCCTCTAAGAAAGGTGAGCAATGCACTGATCTACGGGTACAGTACAACATCATTAGGAATCATTTTACTGCCAAGTTCATATTCTGATTTCTCTTCAGATCGTATAAATCTTTCACCTTTTACTGCCCCGTTCACTCAACAGAATAAGGGGAGTCAGTTTTCCGCTGCGCCCAGGATCTAGCTAGTCTCAGGTTCTTGCTTTGGTTGACACTATCTCAGGCCTGGTTGGAGCATCTTTATCACACCTCTCCCCCTCAGGGCTCAGCATCTCTGACGGAGGAGGGGCAGAAAGTTTGTCGGTGGTTTTGTTGTTGCTGGGTGTTACACTGTTCTCTCTCACTTTTAAAATTAATTCTTTATTAATTTATTGCTTACATTCTAATCCCTCCTCTCCTCCTGCTCCCTCCTCCACTTCCCCCTCCTCCCATCTGCTCCAGGGAGGGTGAGGCCTCCCCTAGGAAGTCTACTAAGTGGGTCCCATCATCCCCTTGAGGCAGGACCAAGGCTTCTCTCCAGGTGGAGGGTGACTTTAAGGAGGAGACATTTCCTAGACACAACAGGGCTGATGTCCATATAAACACACAAAGGCTGTGACAGTACAGTGTGGCCTGCACAAGCTCAGGGAGACAAAGCCCAGCCCTGAGAAGGAAAAGCGGGCAAAGTCCACCACTGACCAAGAAGCTATCTGCACCTGACAGCGCTGAGAGGGACAGTCTCTATTGCAGCGACACTCGCACACCAGCCCCAGTCCGGGGCAGGCCCATGCCAGGAGTAAAAGGCCCACACTAATGCCATCCATGTTTTCAGGGATTTCTCCTCCTCCTTCTTTTCTTTGTCTCCCCCAACCTTTTCTCTTTCATTCAAGAGAAGAACATGAAGCAGGGTGGATAGTAGTAAGGGGAAGAGCTGGCAGGATTTGGGGAACAGAAAAGGATAAAAAAAAAAAAAAGTTCTGTGTGAAATTCTCAGAGAATTAGGGCTGCAGAGATGCCCAGCGGTTGAGCGGGCAGTTGTTGCTCTTGCAGAGGGCCCTGAGTTCAGTTCCCGGCATCCACATAGCAGCTCACAGCCACCGACAACTCCAGTTCCAGGGGACCCAGGAGAGCACCGGCATGCACTTGGTAGATAGGAGTGTGTGCGTGCATGCGTGTGTGTGCGTGTCTGTATATATATTATATATATATATATATATACATACATATATATATGTATGTATGTCTATATATTTTAAAGGCACTGCTTTACCCAGTGGCATAACAGGTTGTCAGGCAGTGTGGTGCTGACTCGGAATTTCTTGGGTGAAGCAGTCAGTGATCTGGACTCCTTCTGCTTATTAGGTTTACATTTATTTTTCTTTATTTTTGAGACAGTCTTACTATATACTGCAATTCTCAATCCTCCTGCTTCAGTCTTCTCAATGCTGGGATTAAAAGAATGATGCTTCCTAGTTTAAAACAGTTTTTGTTGCCTTTAGGGTAGTGGAATGAGCGAGTCTAAAATACTATATATATAAAATACATACATACATACATATATATATATCTCACAAATGCTTATTATTACTAAGCATACAGTGTAGTATACTATTAAAGATTTTTTTTTAAAGTGTGTCAAACTCAAGTACTTCTTACCTGAAATTTTCTCCTTTATGATTTTATATCGCTGGAAGTAGTTCAATGGCACAGTGTTTGCCTAGGATGTGCTAGGTCCTGGGTTTGACCCCCAAGCACCATGGAAGGAAAAGAAATGATGTTACTTTACCTCATGGATGCTAAAAGACTATGCTAGAAGGTTCAATATGGTCTATTTTATGTCTTTAAGCACAAAATTTCAAATGCTAAAATTATTTGGTATCAAACAAATGAAAGGCTCAAAACAATAACCCGTAAGTTTTCCCCACGGCCTGCCACCTGTTGCAGTCCCAGAGACCATCCAGGTCAGGAGGCCGCACCCCAAGCACACACTCCAGAGGCAGACAGAAACACAGACAGCAGAGACACACCTGCTAAAGGATACATTTAATTTTAACAGAGCAAAGACATGGCTTTTCGAAGGTCATGTGATAGCTTACCATTCCAGTGTCACCTGAAAAGATAAGGGACAAGTTCTTCTCTAACTGCTCCCAACAGTTCAAAGGAAACAGAGCATCAGAGTTTTGACGGTGCTGCAAACTTCCTTTAGGGACAAGGAGAATGCAATTTCATGAATGTTCATTCTTAGTCTGGAGAGGCAGAGCGAGAGGGGGGAATGAGAAGAGGAGAATAAAAACTAATTTTCCAGGCAGGGAAATACTTATAAAACCTTTTATGTCAAAGTTAGGGTTTTAAAACATCACATACTAATGCAAAATCCAGTAGCACCTGTAGGGTTGAGGGGATACTGCCACTGCTTCAATGCTTTAGATACCCTTAACAGACCGAGCAAAAGAGCAAGTACATTCTCCAGAGGACAAATGTATTTCAAAATAAAAACTGTATTTTTGTTGTTTTTTTTTTTCCAGTTTTTGCTTTTGTACAAGATTTCATAGTTATAATAACGTATACACAAATGGGATTGACCTCTGCTCTCCTCCTGTGTCGCTGCAAGTCCACATTTCAGGCTATAGTCCCCAACATTAGGTTCTGATCAATACGTTACCACAGTTTGATCTAAATATAGATACATTATATAATATTTATCTCTGGGAAAAATCAAATTTTAATATGCAAATGTTTATATAATACAGCAATGGAAGAAGCTACAGTAGGCACACAACCTATGACTTAGAGGCGATGGGTTCTAGGTGCCCCTCTAGTGTAAGTGAATGTCTGAAATAGTCTTAAGAAGGTTTTATTTATATGTGCACTTGTGTCCACCTTATCCCAAGTACTGTACATGTCATGTCTACTGACAAGCTGGGAAGTTATAGGTGCAGCCCTCAAGAAATTGTTAAGTTACTAAAAAAAGAAACAATTAGGCTCTATTGGACATGGAAAACACTCACAAAATTTCCAATTTTAAATTTCACAGCAGTAGGAAAATATTAAAAATAATTTCTGTATATACATATAGGTATATGTATATATTGAATTACACATATGCCTCACATTATCAGTACAATTCAAGTGGAGACATTTTGGTGAGTTATTTTCCCATTAAATGATCACTATCCCAAAATTTAAAAATATTTTATTACATCATTAAAATAATTCACTTACCATATCAACAGCTTACACTGTTTTTTTTTTTTTTTTAATTTTTTTAAACTCTTTGTAACTAAATTCCCTGATCCCTAGTGTTAGTCCTCTATTTAAATTAAAACCTGGTATTCCTTGATACTCAGAGACTCAGATAAAATCGTATCTGTTTTCAAAATTCTATTCATCACATAAATTTTATTACCTGATTTATCAGAGAAATATCTCAGCTCTGAGCATGTGTACCTAAATTATTCTCTCTATAATAAACAGGTAAGAAAAATACCCTAAAATAGATGGAGTGACTGATGTGATGTTATAGGACATATAATACATGATGATTAAGTGTCTGATACAGATTTTTCAGAGACACCTCACCATAGAAACTAACTTTAGAAACAAACCATTTATTTTTCACTCTAATATAAATTGATATATATGTATGTATTTACATACATACACATAAATATAAAACAAAATTAGTAGTAAGAATCTGTTTATGAGTGAAAAAAATGGGTTAATCTGCTTCTTTGTACTTAACAATTCAATCATTTGGGGTACAAACAAAAAAAAAAAAATCAGTGCATTCATTGACTCCAGAGTTAGGTACTCAAGCATACACTAAAAAGAACCCTCTTCAACATCACAGGCATTGTACAGCAAGAATATATGTATTCCGATGCGATTCCTACTCGGGCAGAGCAGACAGCACTTGGCTTGCTTTTAAAATAGCTTTGTGAAAGAAATGTATCATATAAAGAAATGCATGTTTGCTAAATGTCTTAAAATTACATCAAAACAACACTAAAACCTGCTCTCTGAGAAGAGCCTGTTGAAGGTATTTCCTGTCTGGAAATGCCTAGTTAACAGTTCAAAATATTGCCTTGTGAAGTTTGAATAAAGACATGTTTTCAGTGAAGACCCATCTGCCACGGTCACAATTTAAATACAGTCCTCTGATTGGCTGATAGGTGGAAGTGGACCTCCTTGAAATCAGCTATACACCTTATAATTACCTATAATAAACCATAACCATTATTTTTTCATAAATTGAAATTCATCGATCACTCAGAAAAGATTTCTTGCCAAATATATAAATAAGTATAACTGCATATTTTCTGTAAATGTACTTAATGTTGCTAGCCTAAACCACTAAGGATGGACTGCTTTTATTTCAGTTCGGTGTGTCAAATTTACTATAAAAGAAAAATATCTGAGGGACTCAGCTGCCTTTGTTTAATTGGCTTTAAAATGTGTAATAAAGTGGGAGACAGTATCTTTTCATAAACACACGAATCAATATGGAAAAGTAAGTAAACTATACAGCAGACAAGATTGGAGAACAGCAGAGTGTACCACAGGAGCCACTCGAGCGAAACACTCCGAGTACAAAGAGGAGGAGCTGCAGGCACCCATTTACAGGGCGCTTCAGTTGAAGACGTAGCTCTCTCCCACACCTGGCAAGAATTAATTGGTAATGGCCCTGCTTCTCAGCAGTGCAAAAATATCCTGAGAAATTATTTGGATAACAACAAAAGACAGGGCTCTAAATTTTCGCACAAACACAGCTGTAGATATCATAAATAAATTAACTTAAAAAGCAGATAATCTTCACTGTGTTGAACAAAAAAAAGGAGAAAGGACCCAGACATTGTTAATTCTCCCATTGGCTAATATTGGGGGGGGGGGGATAAAAGATTGCATTAAGTGTCTACTTATAACTTTCTAGTTAACTATGGCCAATATACATGGAGGTAATTTGTAGTTCAAGTTTTTCATGTCTTTTTCTCCCCAACTAGCTACAAGCTAAATTCTAAAATTTATACTGAAATATACAATTCCAATTTTCAAAACACCCTCCTCCTGGAGGGATGATATGCAAAAAGTTTTGTGCAATCTTGGTGCAGAACCCAAACAGTCCTACGAAGACAGACAGTATCTTTTCATCAGTTGGCACTGAAATTTCACTCTCCTTAGCTGCATTCTAGTAGTTTGGCCAAATTATCTCTCAACTCTGTTAGTTCAAATATTTTCCCATCCAGGATTTCTAAGAGCGTCTTCAGGTCCCTTCGGAAGGCCTCCTGCTCGCTCTGACTCTTCTCCAGGCGCTGCTCTACGTCAGACAGCTGCCCCTCCAGGTCCTTATTTCGAATCTCAACTTCCTTCAGAAACAAAAGTTAACACATGCACATGTCAGTTTGGTGTTTGCATCAATACAACTTTCCGCTGTCCCTAGTGTCTTCTAGAATAAGTCTGACTTGCAGGCTGAGCTTCTGACACTCAGGTTCATACACCTGTTCTCCCAATAGCACGAGCACGAGGCAGCTACTCAGGGCTTCACCCCAGGGAGGCTTCAGGCACTTGTCAGGAAAGGCAGAACACACACCTGAGCATCCTTCAAACCTCGTTTTATTGCTGCTCATTTGTAACTGAGAAATCAGGTGAGAGTAGGCAGAGGCAGGAGAAAGTACTTTCTCCCAACAGGTAACTCTAAAGTAAGAGTTCAAAGAAAAGCAACTCCCTGAAATGAGATTATAAGATTGATACTGATACTGATCTTACATTCAGGAATGTATGTGTTAGGCTATACAACAGCTCAACTCTAAAGGCCATAAATAAGATACAGTAACTACATGTATCAGAAGTATAAAACTGACAACTCCAGGCTGAAAATCCAGGAAAAATGAAAAAATAAAAAATAAAAAGCATAATTTTTGACAATAAAAAATATTTAAAATTTTTAATATGGTTTAAATGCCAACAAACTAAGGATTATTTAGAAGTTATTAATGGCTTTTAACAATGTTTCTAAGCACGACAAATACTATATAATAAAGCAAATCCATAAAACCAAAATTACATGAGTAATGATTTAACTTTAATTTTAAAAACCAAATTTATAGCTGGAGAGATGGCTCTCTGTTAAGAGCACTGGCTGCTTGCTCTTGTAGAGGACCTGGATTCAATCCGGCACCCACATGGCCCCCCAGACCCAGCCGAACTCCAGTTCCATGAGATCCGACACCCTCTTCTGGCCCCCAAAGGCACTGCATACATGTAGTGCATAGACATACATACAGACAAAGCATGTATCAGAAGTATAAAGCTGACAATTCTAGGCTGAAAATCCAGGAAGGAAAAAAACAACATACACATAAAAACAAAGATCTATTTAAAAAAAAAAAAGGAAAGAATTTTGATATTTGAATTATGAATATTTTTCTTGACATTAATTTTTTACCTAATTTTCTCAAAAATAAATTAGGGACAAAAAGATAGCTCAATAGGTAATGACACTTGCTTCCGAAATTCACAACTTAAGCTGGTGTAGTGGCACACACCTTTAATCCTACTACTGGGGAGGCAGAGGCAGGTGGATCTCTGTAAATTCACAGCCAGTCTGGTCTACAGAGTGAATTTCAGAGCCACATAGTGAGACCTTGTCACAACAACGACGACAACAATAAAGACGACTCACAACCTGGGACACACATGGTAGAGGGAGAGAACAGACTCCACAAAGTTGCCCTCTGATATTCACATATTCACTGTGGCACACACGCATACTAACACATAGGTAAACAATAAGAACATATATGCAATAAAAACATTGAAGTCTTGAGAAAAAGAACTGGGAAAATGGACTTGAAAACATTAATGAAAGTAACAGTTGATAATTCTGAACATAATCATGTGACTCAGTAGTGGTAATTCTGAAGAAGGCTTGAGCAACATTATAACACTTCCCAGATAAGCTGCCATGTGTGGGAGAATTAAGAGAAAAACAGAACATGTATAATGTATAAATGAAGAGAGTAAAGACCCGATCAAATCTCAAAGTATTTGCTAGCTGGTGTTAGCCACGTCAATGTTGGCCACATGCGATTTCAATCATCCTTTAAATAATCTGCAGGGTGAAGATAGCTAGTAAAAGAATCAGGAATCAGTGTTTACAAATTCGGAAGCTAAATCCACAGACACTGTGAACTATTAGGGAGGAACAGATCCTGTGATCAAATGTAAAAATTCCACTCATGACTACACAGAGTGCTCTCCTGCACTTTAGCTACAAGCTTGGGGACAGAATGTTTCCAGCTACAGAAATAGACCAAGTGTCACCACCATGTTCACTTCACAGCCACAGCCTGGTTTGCCCTCTGCAGTCTTCCTTAGAAATGAAAGACTCCCTTGTACGCCTTGCCAACCAATGAAACACCCAAACATCTTAAATGGAACCATACAAAACACTACTCCCTCAGTTGTTAAAAGAGCCTTATACTCTCTAGAATGGATGGCCAACTCCAAGATGTGTCTCTGTAGGAATTTTACTAGTTAAATGACAAATAGCACTAGCACAATGCAGATGGCACCAATCTATTTTTAGATGGGGAGAATATGTTTGTAGGTTAAGAATAGAAAACCTAGAGAACAGGGGCCAACTAGGTGTGACTGAAGTCACAGCAAGCACCTTTCCGAGCCTGGGCACTCACTCGCCAATCCACTTTCTGGCCAGCGCTTGTCTCTCCAAGCTTGTCTTCTACCATCATTTTTGTCTATTGATTTCCTAGACTTTTAGTGCACATGAGGGGCACCAATCTCACACTGTAGATTTTAAAAAGGAAGGAAGAAAGAGAGGGAGGGAGGGAGAGAGGGAGAGAGGGAAGTAAAAGCACTTTATAGGCCAGATTCTCATATCCCTTTTAGAGGGTTTTAAAGGCCAAAAACCAAAGGTACAAAATTCTACTAGGCAAAGGTCGTATTCTATATGTGCTATATGTTAGACACTCAAACACTCGAAATTTTTTTTAAAATTACATAACTATAACCACTGCAACCAGGTTTGTTTAATGTTCTCTTCATTTAAATCCTGCACCATTCAATCTTAAAAAAAAAAAAAAAAAGCCAGACAAAAGTTATCTTATGGATATTTGCTTCACAGCTTATACTTAAAATATTAAGTCTATAATTAAGATATATTAATGTCTTATTAGACTTTCCACATAACAGGACATTTACATCAATAAGAGAAGCATCAATAATTCATTTCTACACAGAAAAACATGGGTAAAAGAAATGTATGCATTTTGCAGGAGTTATTTAACAATTAATTATTAGACATCTTTTATTCGGTACTGGGAATAAAATATTCAGCAAAGGTAAAATGGTCCCTATTTAATACACCATGCTTTCTAGGGGAAGATATTAGCAATAAAGAAATAGAAGGCATTTCTGAATGGAAAAGATGATGAGAGTCTGTACACTGACATCTGCCAGTCATCCTCTACAAACCATATGAACACACAATGACAATAAAGTTGTGAAAATTTCAGGACTTCAATATTACTAAAGACAGAGGACAAAGCAAGTGTCAAATCGCTGGCAGTCAGAGACCCTGAGTAACAATTTCTGATGGCCTGTTTCTCAAGCTGTCCCTCTAGTCCTTTCCAGAGGGAGTATGGCTGTGCAGGGGACAGAAAGAGGAAGACCTCTGTGACTGCCCACACAAGAATCAAAGCTTGGCAGGACAGAGCTGTGGAACATTTGAGGGACTTAAGTGCAAGCGACACCTCTTCAGAAAAGAGAGTCAAAGGCAATGGGCCTTGTAGTGCAGCAAAGGGCAAAAGAAGACAAACTTTAAACTCGTTATATAAAGAAAAATTAAAACATTGAAACACACACAACCTTTCTACTATTGCCCCTCAAAAAAAAAAAAGAGGGTGTTTGAACTATGACTTTATAAGGCACTTTAAACTGCCATTCTGTCTACAAAAATGAAAAGGTATATAATACTCATTCATAAAACAATAAAAATACTAAGTGATAGAGTAAAAAACAACAAAAAATTCCTCGAACCAATTACAAAACAGAAAACATTTTAAACATGATATTTCATGCTGAGTTATGGTTAACATAAAAGTACTCAAAAAGGAGTACCCCAAATTTAGGTACCCCAAATTAAGGATTTGGGCTGGAGAGATGGCTCAGTGATTAAGGTCCGGGTTTGGTTCCCAGCACCCACACAGCAGCTGACAGCAGTCCCAGAGTCTTCAATGACCTCCTCTGGCCTTTGACGGTACTGCAAACATGTGATATCCAGGCAGAACATGCAGGCAAAACACCCATACACGCACAATGAAAACAAATGGATCAAAAGACGAGAGCAACAAAAAAATCCCCCCAAAACTAAGGGCACTACCCTGAAAAGCAGGGGAGTTGATTAAATTGGTGAAAGAACCAAGAAAAAAAGAAGGGGGAGGGGAGTAATCCCATCAGAAATGAAGCGTAAGGTCCCTACCAAAATCAAAACACAAAAAGTTTTTACTAACACTTATAAATTCATTCACTGCTCCTCAATTAAAATTCAAGAGAATGAAAGGAAATTAAGTAGAGAAAAACCAGAAAAAGGTGGAAATAGAAGACAAGAAAATTCAATTACATATTAGATACATTGCAGAAGAAAAATAACATAAGAATAAATATTTAAATTTTATGTGTGAAACATTTTATTAACTTGCTACTGGGTATGTCTAGGGAAACCTAGTGAGGCTCTCTCTACAAGAATCAAGAGATAAAGTCCTTGGATATATACTATTATTGCTGCTGTTGTTATTATTTGACACAGGGTCTCACTATGCAGCCCCAGATGGCCTATAATTTGTGACCAGGCTGATCTGGAACTCACAGAAATATGCTAGACTCAGGATTAAGTGTATACATCATGCCCAGCTGGATAAGGAAATTAAAATGGCCCACTAATACTTGAGAAAAGTGACTTTCAACAATCACTTTGAGAAAAAAAAAATTTTTTTTTTTTTTTTTTTTTTTTTTTTTGAAAATAAAAGAAAAATCCTCAGCACAGCATGTGAGCAAACCAAGACCGAAACTGCAGGCCAGCTGACCCAAGCCAGAGTCACCCTGCCCGGGCGCCCAGGTGCCCGGGCACCAGGGCACCCAGGCACCCAGGCCAGCCCGCCCTGAGCCAAGCCTGCCTCTATGGTCAGAGACTGCTGATGCAGAGACACCAACCTGAGATAATAATGAGGAAAGGGCCACACAGCAGAGTCAGCCACTGAGCCAATGGGACCTTAGGAGGGCGTGTGAAGGCCGGCCTAACTTCCTTAACAAAGGAGTCTGCAGCGCTTGGCTACTCATGGACTCCCAGTGCCTGAGTCACTGGCTGTGCGTCTTCTCACCCCCTCCCCCAAGGGGTGTCCCAGCAGGGTCACCCACCACAAGGCAAGAGAATGAGAATTAGAATGAGACTTCTCAACAATGACATTGATTGGGACTAGAATGGTTAAGACAATGGAATATAAAGAAAAATAAATTTAACTATTTAATGAATACTTTGCCCAACTGAGATCCCTTCAGTTGGGAAAGCTAACCTGACTATTTTTCTTAATGTTTATTTATGCCCATATGTATGTGTAGGGTGCCATGTATATACTGATGCCTGATGCCTGTGGAGGTCAGACAGTGTCAGATCCCCCAGAACTAATCATAGTGTTGTGAGCTGCATGACTTGGATGCTGGGACTGATCTGGTCCTCAGGATGAGCAGAAAGTACCCTTAACAGCAGAACCAGCATTTCAGCTGGATTTGAGTGGTCTAGCCTCCCCTATTTCCACACTTAGAAACTTGGTTCCTGTTTTCCAGAGTATGTCACCTGCTCAGCCCTAGAAAGCACAGAAAGTAGTTTCTGACTGACACCATGATCAAACAAAAACAAAAATCCCAAACCTAGTAGCTACAAAAAAAAAAAAAAAAAAAAAAAAAAACAAACCAACCTATCTTTATCTTTAGTGAATATTCAAGTTCGTTGGTTTGGGGCTGGGGAAAGCTGTCATTTGTCATCTATCACTGCACAGTATCCTACTGCAAAAAGAAGCTATAAGGATAGTCTCAGGTTTTAAACACACACACACACACACCCCTACTGAAAATGATGCAATACAGTTGTACTTAAGGTTACTAAGGAGGACTAGAAGTTATGATGCCATGATGGCAGCAAAAGCATACGTAGCCCAGACTCTGTTTCCTTTTGTTTGTTTGTTCTTTGGCAATACTAGAGAATCAAATCCCGGGCTTCGCATATGCTAGGCAAGCACAGAGATATATGCTCTGCCTTTACAGGCTGGCTTGGCCCCCACCCTTTCCTTCCTTTACTGAGACAGGGGACTCTGTGCAGCCGCGGCAGGCCTCGGACTCTCTAAATAGAACAGGTGGCCTCAAACTCAGAGGTCTGGCTACCTCTGCTTCCCAAGTGCTAGGATTAAAGACATGTACCACTACCACCCGGCTCAAATTAAAATAATATTTCCCAAAAGAAATTAGAGAGGGTTTTTAGAAAAAAAAAAAAAAAAAAAAGACTAATTCTGAACTGGGACAATGGTTCACAATGGTTAAAACTCTCAGAAGTGTGAGGTTGGAGCTTGAATCCCCAGAACCCATGTAAATGCAGGGTGGATGTACTGGGTGGTTTTGTGTTAACTCAACACAAGCCAGAGTCATCAGAGGAAGAAGCCTCAGCCCAGGAAACGTCTCCATGAGATCTCATTTAATGATCAATGGGGGAGGGATCAACCCAGGGTTGAGCAAGCCATGGGAAGCGAGCTGGTGAGCAGCATCTCTCCATGGCCTCTGCAAAAGCTCCTGCCTCCAGGTTCCTGCCCTGCTTGAGTTCCTGTTCTGACTTTCTTGGCCAAAGAGGCTCTACTCAGCCAAAGGTAGAACACCAAGATAAACAGACATGACCAACAGATAGAGCATTGGAACCACGGAATGGATGGGTTACTGTAATTTTGTTATAAAAGGGACTAAGATAATTATAGGCATTTGATTAAGGTATGGATAGATAACTTCTTGATTTTGATGGCTATGCAAGTAAAGATCTTTCGTTTTAGAAGAGGAACAATGAAGAATTTAGAGGGGAAAAGCGTATGTGCCTCTTAGTCTCAAGCAGTTCAGAAAAGAGACATAACATATAGACGCACATGGAGAGTGAAAGAAAGGTCAGGATGGCGTGGAGGGACAGCCTGCAAATTATAAACAAACAGGACCAATACATTAAGGCTTGGGGAAAGTAAGGGAAAGACATATAATGAATTATTCTTGCAGCTTTTCTCTAAGTCTAAAATTGTTTCAAAATAAAAAGTTTAAAAATACATCAGAAACAACTAAGATCATTGCAAATGGTGATAACTACAAGATGGAGAATGAAGCTCGGTAACAGAACAAAGCATGCTTGGGAATGGGGGACTTAGTAGGCATCGGAACAGCAGTGCCTAAGTGGGCAACTCAGAAGTGAACTTCTGAGCTGACTTGCATTGCAGGGAGAAGCCAGGGGAACACGGTGGCCTGGTGGCTTAGGTTTTCAAGCAAGGACACCCATGTGCTCTTAAGGTGAAAGCACAACGAACACCCTAAAGATGAATGGAGGTGACAGGGCAGTGATACAGCTCATCAGATGAAGACTGCTGAGTTTTCTATCTGCATATGCACCTCCCATTCAACCCCACAGACCTCAGAGTCGGGTTTCTTCCAGCTCCACAGAACAGGATGGCCTAGTTCTCTAGACTTCTAAGGGAGAGTCAAGGGTACTGAGACTTTCGATAATAGATGTCCCATGTAGACTTTTCATGATAATACTCGACATTCAATGAAAGAAGTGTTAACAGCTGATACAATTTTAGGGACCTGCCATTAAATTAAACTATTACTCAACTGACAAGAAAACACACTTAGAAATATTAACAGAGATGTTTAATGTGAGTTTGATATGCTAAGAAGATTGAATAAACCTCTCAATTTCTCTTTCCAAGTGGGTCACTGCCAATATGACAAAAATTTACACAGATAAACATTTTAAAGAGACTCATTAGGAAAGTATTGTAAGCACACTGCAGTTAGAGTAAGAATGCCCCCCATATATATGTGAATGCCTGGTCCCCCACTGGTGACACTGTTCTGGGAAGGGTTAAGAGGTGTGGCCTTGCTGGAGGCAGCTTGTCACTGGGGTGGGCTTTGTGTGCTCTTGGGCCAGGCACTCTGTGCCTGCTGCCTGCTGCCACAATCCCTACTGTGATGTGATCATCATGGACTCACCCTCCGCAACTGTAAACAAACCCCAATTAAATGCTTCCTTTTATTAATTGCCTTGGTCATGGTGTCTTTTCACAGCGATAGACAGTAACTAAGACACATACAAAGAGTAGGCCAGAATCAAACAATGGAAGCGTCAGTCCTTTGTAGCTCTGTGTCTCCGATCACATTCTTCCCTCCAGCCCCAATTACATGTATCATACTCAGCCCCACCAGGGCCTCTCAGCCTCAGCACCCTGACATTTAGGGCCACATGATCAACGCCATTCATCAGCATCACTGCCTTGACCATTGCGTGATGGTAACTCTCCTAGTAACGAAGCTATAAAATGTCTTCACATATTAGTAAGTGATCTTTAGGATACTGAGCTGCCGGCTGAGAATCGGGACTCTACATGGAGTTTAAAGTCTAGAAATAACACTTTCTAGGGTAGTCCCAAACAGGCAATCTTTCCTCTCGGTTGGCTGAAGGGTCGCAACAGGCGTGACAAGTGAAACGGGGTGGGGGCTGTTTCATGTAGGAACCCTGTTTCCTTTTTCTGCTTTTCCTTGAGACAAGGCCTCTCTGTGGAGCCCTGGCTGTCCTGGAACTCATATGCAGACCAGGCTGGCTTCAAACGCACAGAAATCCTTCTGCCCCTGCCTCCTAAGTACTGGGATTCAAAGTGTGAGAAACTAGGCCTGGCCAAGTCTGTTTTCTTTCTGAAGGGTTACCACTGTTGCAGACTTCGGTGGTCAAGGACAGAGGCATTAAAGTTTGCCTGTCTCGATCTTGGGTTGGGCAAGTTACTTTTCTTCAAGCCCTGGGTTCCTCTGCATTGCACTGTGGTGTTCTGATACAGTTTATAAGGAGTGTTTGCAGCAGCTGTACACAGCAAGTACTGATGCTGAGTCCTCCTATAAACTGGTCCTCCTCCCACTCCTGGGCTTCCAGGTTCTCTTCATATGTCTCTGACAAACTGCTCACTTTGTGAACACACTTCTTTCTGTTCTAACGTGCTTCTAGGGGCTGGAGAGATGGCTCAACAGTTAAGAGCCCTGGCTGCTCTTCCAGAGGTCCTGAGTTCAAGTCCCAGCAACCACATGGTAGCTTACAACCATCTGTAATGAGATCTGGTGCCCTCTTCCGACCTGTAAGGATACATGCAGACAGAACACTGTATACATAATAAATAAATCTTAGAAGAAAACAAACAAACAAACAAAAAACAAACAAACAAAAAAAACAAAAAAAAAAAAAAAGAAAAGTGCTTCTAACCCTTTTTGAGGCAGATAGCTTAAGCTAGCAAAAGGCAGCTTAGGAATGAATTTTGAAAAATCTTTCTACATCTAACTCCTACCAACACAGGATGCATGTATGTCAACTAGAATCAGGAAGCATGTTAAGTATGCAGAAAAATAGGCAAAAATGATTAAGGCCAATGAAAGGAAAAGGGGTGACATCTGCCCCATGATGGTACAGGAATGCCAGATTCCAGACAGTAGCTAGGCACACTAAATAAAATCCGTCTGAGATGTTTCCCCTTAATTTTAAGGTACCTTTTAATGATAAAAGTAGAAGTTTCCAAAGTACTATACTAACAACAATTTGTAAATGACCACCAATGATTACAAACTACCTTAAAGAAGTAAACAGGGAAAGTCTAGAACAGTGAACGTTAGGCATGAATCAGAGGTACTAGGGGAAATAAAAAATAAAAATGAAGGCACAAAAAAGTCATTATGATATGAAAGGATGACTAACACTTTCTGTATAGAATCAATTAACGATTTTACTTAGCTCACCTGCAGTTTCTGAGTCAGAGAGTCCCTCTGCTCTTGAAGTTCTCTGGCATTATCGATTTCTTGTTTTAACCTTTCTATTTCCTGGAAAAGGTAAAGTAATGTCTTTAACAACATTTAACTTAAAATAAGGAGAGGGAAGAACTAAATTTCCCTTGAAATTAGTTCCCAGGTCTGAGGGAAGAGTAACTAAAAAAAACCACCCTTTATTGACTTTCAGAGGGATATGTGTCTGTATAGGTTTGTTGCCTGGAACAGAGTGAAGTTTCCTTCTTCCTTGCTTGGAGGTAGGGCAGGGTCTCACACTGTACCCCATCCCTTAAACTCACTGCACACAAGAGCTGGCTTCAACTCAAGAGCTTCCTGCCCTGGCCCCCAAATCCTGGGACTCCAGGCATAGTACCACATGCCCAGTTCAGAAAGATTTCTACCCTCAAGTATAATCGGATGGCTTTAGCCATAGCACTAAATACATAGCTTCAAGTTTGAGATACTATTTCCCCCTTAGTACATAAAGTAGTTCTTTTTGACTAGAAACCAAAGAAAGCATCAACTTGCAAAAATTCATTTAATCTCTAATGGTTTCCTGTCGATTACATAACTCTCATACAAAAGTTCAATAAATAGTTCAACACAGTTAATAACAACAGCAGAAACATGGCTGGGGAAAACAGGAACAAGCTTCATAATATTCAGCCCAAGTTTTATCTTTGACACAAAAGCCCACAGTCCCACTCTACTGCAGATAGCACTTCAGACCTGACAGTAGCTGTGCTGCAGTGCTAGCTGGACCACAGGGGATCGGGGAGTGGAGCCTACCTCCTCCTTCTCTTTCAGGGTCTCTTCCAGCTCTTGGACTGTCTGGTTTAGTTCTGCCTTGTGGGTGTGCACAGCATTTGCTTGACTGCTAACACACTCAAGCTCAGTGACCTGCAGTTAAATGAGAACACAGGTTAAATTAAGGGGCAATTTCAAAGGGCTTCCGGAAGTCACAGTAAGCTCCTGAGAAGTTAATGAATTTTGAATTACCAAATGAAAGACAATAAAGATTCTCAGCATAAAATACATTCCCTAAAGATAAATATTTAAGGCGATGGCAAAAAACAAAAGATTATTAGATAATTTGGGAATGATAAATTATTCAAATATTAGTCAGAGCCAGGTTGGGGGGAAACAAAGTGAATAATCACTGCAGAGGACTTTATAAGGAAAGCTCCTTAGAATTTATACAAGTATAGCTACGACTGTCTGATTTCCCCATTTGAAGTCTTCAGGTACATGTGGGTTCTGAAAACTGGCCTTGAAGAAGGATTTTTTTAAAAATACATTTCCAAAACACGAGAGAATCTGAAATGAAAGACATACTTAAAAACACTGTAAGAACTTGGCTATTAGAATGACTTCATGTCAACTGTGCCTCTTATGGGAAAGACAACAGTTCTTCAGTCACTAAGAATATACCAAGAGCCAACAAGTAATATTGTTTTTTACTAAATACTTGACACCTTTTTAAGATAATGGAAAAGATCAGTGTTCTTAAAATTTATGCACCCAAGTTAATACAAGAAGAAATCATGGATACATTTACAGACACCCTACCACAGCTTGACTTGAACCTTCAAAACAGCACATCATCCTCTATATTCTGTACGGGTTTCTTTCACACTCTACTCCCCTTCTGCATAGGTACTAATATGCTCCCTTACATAGACATATATTACTTAGGACTGAACAAATGCTCCTGCAGCAGATTTAATTACAACTGTGGTCTCTCTATCTTCTTAGATACTCCGGAACTGCTAGCAAATTAATCTTTCACTGTATGACATTCTTTTTATAATATTAAATCTACATTTGTATTTTCTTCCTTTCACTAATGAGGATTGAACTCAGGGCCTTTTACATGTGAAGCAAGCACTATCTCACTGGGCTGTGCCACCAGACACCATGGTAAATTAAATCTTAGGGCCTATCCAATCATCTGCTTTGGCACAGCTGAAACTACAATCAGTCCATTTGTTTTCAAGAGCTATATAATCTTCATTCTCATTAAACTGTGACAAATATTTTTCTTGAGCCAGGAAAACGGGAAACTTAGCTCATATGCATTCCTGATAAGCAAAGGATACCCCTAGAAGGTTTCCATGTACACGTGAGTTTCCCTTCACCCCCAGCGCTGGCCTTACCCGCTTGTGTAGCCGCTCTGCCTCCTCCTGATAGGCAGCCAATTGTTGCTTCCATTGTTTCACGTTGGCAGTGGATTCCAGCAGGGCTGCAGTGAGCTTGGCATTGTTTCCTTTGAGGGTAGCTAGCTCAGCCTCCCAATGCTTGCTGATTGCTGAACTAAAACAAAATGAAGAGAAGATTCTGTCATTTCCCTGAGTATTGTTTCTCAATGGACAACAATATTTAATTCTATTATTAGGCTTATAGTCTAAAGATATTTCAAAGACAACCCCAAACAATAAAACCCAGAAAGTGCTTCTAGAATGGAATACTTCTAATAGGTAAATGTGATACATATTATATACATATAATATACTCAAAAGCCAAAAATAATACCTAACAATGTAGTATACTGTTTAAGGGTACCAATGTTCGCTACAGTTTCATTCCTCAGTGGGGACATATAAGGATGCTTACATAACAACAAGGTTGGAACAAGTATAGTATTTTTTTTTAAATTACTGATTTGTGTCTTTATATTCAGAATTTTTAAATGTTCCAATACAGACATGTATTATAATAATTATAATAAAATCATTTCATATGATATGTTGGATCAAGAAATTGTTCCTAATAACTTCTATTCATTGGGAAGGCCCCTCTCTTGATAATTACTCTGTTAATTTTCAAATGGAGAATTGTCTTATTTGAAAGAAAATGATGGTTTCACTTTTTCATTTTTGACTTTCATTCTAATTAATAAAATTCTACTAACTCTGTCCCATTGACCAGTGATGCCTACAGCTTTCTTTAATCAATGATTTTGTACATAGTATCAGTTTGCATCACAAGGCATGTTTTATAAACTGATACTTCATAATAATTGCAATATATTAAAGGCAGTTTCCATCATCAAAATTTCTAAAGCTTTATACCAGTTTTAAGATATGTCCATATTATAAGCCCCTGACAGGGCAGAGGAGGACAGCAGATCATTTCCAATGGCAGTCTTAATAGAAGAAAACAAACTCAAATTGTTAATCAAATAAGAAAGCTATATATAGACCCAAATTTAAGCATATTTTTCAAAATAATTAACTGGAATACTTAAAATTATGACGAAAAGATTGAGGACCAGAACAGAGACTGGAGATAACAATGAAATACACTGTAGAACCCTTGGGTAGGTTCCCCAAATGGAAAAGGACCATTGGGTTTGCAGGTGTAAGGTACTTGCCTAGCATGGGAGATGCCCTGGGTTCGATCCCCCGCACTGCCAAAGAAACAACAAAAAGACTCATGAGTGAAAGGCCGGACTTAGTTGGTATTATCCTAACAGCGCTGATCCCCTAAGTCTGACGATTACACTGCAAGCATGAAAGACATTAATTAAGGATACCGGGTAAAGGGGATATGGGGCTGCAGATTCATAACTTTGCTGTAAATCTAAAATTAGCTTTAATTGTTTCTAAAGTTTACCAGTTAACAGTATCTCATCAAAACATTAAAAGGACAGAATAAAGCAATAAGTGAAGCTATCAAATTAGCCAACCACTTTTATTCTCAAAAAAGAAACACTTTTCAAATTCTTCCTTTGTGGAATGACTGTAGATTTAGGTTTTCTAAGAAAAACATGTTAACTATTCACCTGCTCTAAATGACTTAGTTTTTGTTAAAACCACCGACTAGTTTCCCCCAGAAGTGTTTCATTTAAAGGGACTCTTCAATCTGATAAGTGAGATCATACTGAACTAATTTAAACATTTGATATATGTAATTTATTTAAAATTAAAATGACTTTAAATGCTTATTTCTAAAATCTATTTGTCAGAAAACAGTACCATTATGAAGACCAATAGAGAAAGAATGAGGGCATTTAAATACATATTATCTTGGGTTTATTTTACAATTGATTGATAGAAACTCCATTAAGAATTTGGTAACTTGGGCTGGAGAGATGGCTCAGAGGTTAAGAGCCCTGGCTGCTCTTCCAGACCTCTTGAGTTCAATTCCCAGCAACCACATGGTGGCTCACAATCATCTGTAACAAGATCTGGTGCCCTCTTCTGGGCTGCAGGGATACATGCACCGTGTAGTAGTAGTAGTAGTAGAAGAAGAAGAAGAAGGAAGAAGAAGAAAGAAGAAGAAATAATAATAATAATAATAATAATAATTTGGTAAGTCAGTCGATGTCTGTGTTTCAATTATTATGATTGTGATACTAAACCCATATCTTAACTACATTGATCCTCCAGCCTTTAACATGTTAAAGAAAGAGATCAGTCAAGCATTGTTCAAATGTGGCTATTCACATTTTCAACATTAATAAAATTAAAAATTCACTTTTTAGTCTCATTCAGCACACTCCATACAGTCCATAACCACAAGCTGCACATGACTGGTGGTCAGCAGAGACATAGAACATTTAACTGCCGCACAGGGCTTTGAAGGACAGGATCTCTACATTTGAACGAGGTTTTCAATGTCTTCTGTTACAGGTTCAATGGTAGCCCTACAACCTAAATCTATGTATTGAAGTCCTAGCTCTTAGAGTATCACAGTATGACTGAATTGAGAGATAGGTTTTTAGAGTGGCAGGAGTAAATGAGCTCTTTGGGGGTGAACCTAATTCACATGGCCAGTGTATTTATCAGAAAAGATGCGACCATCTAAGTGCACATTTAAAGGATTTTCAAGTGTCTTGGTTACAGTTTGTATTGCTTCAGTGGAGACCATGACCAAAAACGAGTTGGGGAGAAAAAAGTTTGAGTGGCTTATACTTTCATATTGTAGTCCATCACTGAAGTAAGCCAACAGGGACTCAAGCAGGGCTACAATCAGGGCGGGAGCTGGTGTAGATGCCATGGAAGGACCCTGCCTACTGGCCTGCTTCCCATTGCCTCTTCGGTCTGCTTTTTTATAAAGCCAGGACCACCAGGGTGGCACCATCCACAATGGGCTGGGCCTTCCCCCATCGATCATTAATTAAGAAAATGCTCCAAAGGCTTGCCTACAACCTGATCTTTTTTAAAACATTAATTTATTATGCATTATGTTTTATACAGTGTATGCCTGCAGGCAAGTAGAGGTTACCAGAGGTTACACCATGTGGGAGCTGGGAATTGAACTCAGGACCTCTGGAAGAGCAGCCAGTGCTCTTAACCACTATTTCTCCCTACAACCTGATCTTATGGAGGCATTTTCTCAGTTGAGGTTCCTCCTTAAACAAGACTCCAGCTTGTGTCAAGCTGACATAAAACTATTCGGCACATCCAGTACCTTCAAATTTGATGGTTATTTAGATTCAAGGAGGCTCGAGTTTAAGACATAACCCTAAATGTCCAGTATATTATGGTTAAATGTATTTATTCTTTATGTCAACAAAATAATTATACAATTTCATGCATGGAATGGTATTTGTGAGCAAGAAAGTTATTAAGCATCTCTAAGACTCTTGGAAGGCACACACATGGGCCGAGGGAGGTGTTACACGTGCCTGACAGCTCTTTACCAGAGTCAGCATAGGAGCAAAGAGGGGACAAAAGTGGCCTGGATGAAGGGGACACCCTCACTGTGTGACCGCTGTACACCCTGCTCAGGCTTATCTACTAGAGAACAGATAATCTCAAACTGCTCCCCTACTTCTTTGGGCACAAGGGATGGCTTACTACTGTTAGGAATCAAGAGAACAAACCTCTAGACCCTAGGAAGAGCAGAAAGCAGTCCAGGGTTCGGGTCCTCAATCCCCATGAGAGAGGTAAGAAATTCCCATAGACGACTCTCAGAGAAAAAAAAAAAAAAAACAAGACAGCATTTGCCTGCTATCAGAAGGTACTTGGATTCATAACCATCAAGCTGACAGCAATTGTGAAGGGGATAAAGCATAAAGACAACCCAAACACTAAGGAGGTACCAGAAGCCATGGGAAAAATCTCTCTAGCATTGACCCCAAGCATGAGAAAATACTAGAGGTGGGTGAAAAGCTAAACAAAATCAAAATCTAATTTAACCCCTAAGTAGAATGACTTAACGCCTATGCTAACATAAGAGTCATACCCAAGTATAGGAGGAAATATAGTAGCTAGCCTTTCATATTTATGGGTCCCGTATCTGTGGTCTCAATCAACTACTGGCTGGAAAGATTAGGAAAAACTTATTTTGTCTGTACTGAACATAAACAGACTTTCCCTTATCATTATTCCCTAAATAGCAAAGCATGAACTATTTACACAGCATATACACTGCATGGTCTACTTCATCTAGAGGTTAAATGTACAGTAAGATATATATATGCAAACACTATGCCACTTGACATAAGGGACTTGAGGACCCACAGATTTGGGTATTGACAAGGGGTGGGTCCTAGAACCAATCCCTCATGGATAAAGGGACAACTACTATAAGCTGCTTCTGTGTTTTTTAATGTAATGTTTGACATTTGGTAAGCTGAAGTGTGTACCAAAGAGCGGTAAATGAAGCCAGTGTCAAAAAAAGCAATGCATGGCTTCTTACTCAGAGATGCAGGACATGCTAAGCAAGGAAGACGAACGGCCCTCTGCGGCTTTAGCCAACAAGGAGACATCAAGCTTGATCAGACTATGAATTTCAGCAGAGGACTGGAAACTACAAGGAAGAATCGAGGGACAGTGTCAGAAATAATATAATAGAGATAAAGAGTGGTTTTGACAGACGCAGGGAATGTGACAGAACTGCAGGAAATTATTAGAAATCAGTTGAACTGAAACAAAGAGAAAAAGGAGACCACAAAACATGTAGATCAGTAACGACAAACCTTCTTAACAAAATGTGCTGACTAGTAAAAGAAGGTTTAAGATAATAAAGACTGAAAAATAAAATATCCCTCTCATAACAGGGTTAGTCACAGTAGTCAAAAGGCAGAAGCAACCCAACGTCCTTCGGTGGTAGCTGGACCAACAAAATAAAGTGTATAGGTACATGTAATGGAAGGAAATTCTGAATGCACTGTAACAGATGAACCTCGAGGTCAACCCCCAAAAGACAAATACTATGTGTCTCCACTCATTTTTTGAGGTACACAATCAAGACCAGAGAACACAAAATGCTGTCAAGGGATGTGGAGTTACTTTTGAGTGAGCATGGTGTATCAGAATTGCAAAATGAAAAATAAATTACAGAAAGACAGTGGGATTGACTACAAAAGAGCATGGAGAACCGGTTAACCTGTCTGTAGCTTTCCGAGTGCACAAACTACCAAAATCTACACAAACGTATACATTAAAAAGGGGGAAGGGCACTGTACGTAGCTCCTTTAATAAAGTTATGTTACTACTACAATAAAAGGTTTCCAGTGTGCTTTGCATGTCCTTTCTGTGACTGTATGATGGCAAATAATTGGTAGAACTGTCTCAGAACTGTGGCATGAGCTGTTTTCTTGGCATGGGAAGAGACTGGGTGGGAAGGAAGCAGTCCGGCTGTGCTTCAGGATGAGAAAAGGGGGTGTGCACGCCATTGGAGATGGGGATAAGAAACAGATGGGTGGAGAAGGATTAAAGCATTGGGGACATGCAAAAGACAAGTGACAGACAAGGCACAAAGAGCAAGTGTCTGGGGTGGCAAGAAACTGAAGCAAGGTCCCAGCAATAGGTAGAAAAGGTTGAAGGTACCCAGTCCCTTAATGTACTTTATTATTTCCTTGAGTATGCCTTGAGTTCCAGTGAACTAAACAGTGGGCCCTGTAACTGTCAACGTGTCTAAAAGATTTTCCTTGTTTACTCTTCAGGTCTCCAAAGCACAGTAACAGTGCACAAGGCCACAAAAGGCCACACAAGGCCACAAAAGGCCACACAAGGCCACAGTGCACGATCAGACTTGCATGGCCTGGAATGAGCACTATTGGGAAGCAGTTTAGTATTAAGTTTTTACATTTTCTTCTTCTTTTATTTATTTATTTTTTTTCGAGACAGGGTTTCTCTGTGTAGCTTTGGAGCCTGTCCTGGAGCTCACTCTGTAGCCCAGGCTGGCCTTGAACTCACAGAGATCTGCCTGCCTCTGCCTCCCGAAGTGCTGGGACTAAAGACATGCACCACCGCTGCCCGGCTATTTTACTGTCTTATGTGTATGATAAATGCATGTCTGTGCACAGAGGAGGTGTTAGATCCCCTGGAACTGGCATTACAGTGAAGTGCCATATGGGTGTTGAGAATCAAACAGGCCCCTCTGAACAGCTTCCAGTGCTTCTAATTGCCAAGCACCTCTCCAGCCCCCGGTGTCTGCATTTTCTTATACTGATTAAGAGGTAAATGAGTGCACAATCTAAAAGTTATTTGCCTATTAACCAAAATTACCCCGTGGTAAATCTGAGTTGTTTGGAGAACGCTCCTACTTCCTCTTCTTTGAGCTACCCCTTGGGTCATCATATTTCTAAGGCACAGTGAAACACGATTTAGTGTGTATGCTTATCAGTCTTGGTGTTTCTCCTGTGGCTATACACACATCCCTTTGTCGCTACCAAGTAAGAAAATACTTCTGTTATAATGAATTATACAGTTCCGACTTCCATAATGACCAAAGATTGTCACGCTAACTGGAGTTGTACAAATGAGTTATCTTAGATTCTTATGTGTATGTAAATGCTTTTTATATTTTTCCCAATTTTGAAAAAGAAAAAGTATGTTCCTTTATCTTCAACTCCAAGATATTTAGTAGTAATTGATACCTTTGGATTCACTTGGATAGTGTAATTTTGTTGGCATTTTACATTTCAAAAAAGCCTGTTTAAAAAACGTTGGGGAAGTTGCTCCCTGCCTTGCATATACTGGGCCCTGAGTTTGATTTCCACCAATACAAAACCATTGCCGGTATTCTTGGGGATGATTTGGTCTTTTACAAACATAGACAGAGGTTTGAAAGTTAGATCTTAACTACTCAGTGGAAAGCAAATTTGTTCAATGATTAGAGACAACCCAAACACTGAGATAAGGCAAAATAATTCTTCATTCTTGCATTTGCTTCTGGTTGTTCAGTAAAGCTTCCCTTCACAAAGAACCAGCTAGTTTTCTCTTGCCTTCAAATCTACAAGGCCCTCAAACACTTCAAAACCGTCACAAGAGAGTTTCCTTATGCTTGATTTCAAATTCAGTTTCCCTTTATTTAAAGTCAAAGTTTTGTGAGGAAAGTATTACATTAATGTACATCAAGAAGAAAAATACTTCAAAACTGAGAGCCTGGTACATAAACAGTGTATTTATTTATTTAACCTCTAAATAAACCTATGTGGTTGGTTACTTGCAAGTCTGAAGACAGGTCTCCAGGGATCTGGATCTGTCACTGGAGTCTCTAAAATGGCCACCCCTTGCCTTTACTCTACACTTTGATAGTGTAGCACTAAGAGAAATATTTATATAATCTCTTTACAAAATACTTAAAAATAGGGCACAAACAGCCCTTTTTCCTCTGCTTCTCTGTGTCGGGAATAAAGCCTGTCCCCGTGTAAGGACTGCATTGCACTCCCTACCACTCAGTTCTTCACACCCGCAACACATGGGGGAATGGAAGTGACTGATCGAACCACGCTGTGTTCTTTCTGCGTTAGGTGTTTCTTATTAACTACTGGCCCCAAGCTAGTTCCACTTAAGAATGACAAAAAGATACATTCAAGAGCTTAGGGTTAGAGTCGGTCCTTCCTTCCTCCCTTCCTCCCTCCCTCCCTCCCATTCTTTCTTTGAGACAATATCTCTCTACACAGCCCTGGCTGTCATGTAAAACTCACTGTGTAGTCCAGGCTCACCTCAAACTCAAAGAGATCCGCCTGCCTCTGTCCCCAGAGTGCTGGGATTAAAGGTGTGTACCTCCACACCTGGTCAATCTCTCAATCTCTCTCTCTCTCTCTCTCTCTGGTAAATATCCCTCCCTCCCTCCCTCCCTCCCTCCCTCCCTCCCTCCCTCTCTCTCTCTCTCTCTCCCTCTGACAGGGTCTCACTGCATAGTCCTGGCTGTCCTGGAACTCACTCTGTAAACCAGGCTGGCCATGAACTCACAGAAATCCACCTTCTTCTGCCCCCTGAGTTAAAAGCATGTACCACCACTGCCCAACAAATTTTTGTTTCTTAATAAAACTTGTTTGTTTAAAGGAGAGAAATTCCTCTTTAATGAAAGTAGAGTAATCTCCTTTATAAATAATACCTCTGCCAAAAGAAAGCACATGTACCTTTTAGGGTTTGACAGGCAAGTAGCCTGGCATATGAAGGGAATTTCCTATCACCATAACCCTGTAACTTGTCTCCACACCTGGCGTTTACTGTTATTAATCAGGGCACTTCTTTGGAGGCTCCTCCTCCAATCCCAGCGCAGGAGTGTCAGTGTCTTGCTAAGCAGCCCTAGCTGGCATTAATACTGTGATCCTCTACCCCAATCCCGGTACTTGAAGGCTCAATCAGGAAGATTTCCACAGACCTGAAGCCAGCCTGGGCCACACAGTAAGTTCCCAGCCAACTTGAGCTACAGAATCAGCTGCCTCCAAATAAATAGACAGATAGGTAGAAAGATGATAGGTAGGTAGGTAGGTAGGTAGGTAGGTAGGTAGGTAGGTAGATAGAGTATGAAAGCAGCCAGCATGTGAGGGGATAGTGCTTAGTGCTTGACACGAGGACCTCAATTTGGATCCCTGGTAGCAATTTAAGAATCTGGACATAGCTGTGCATGCCTACAATTCCTAAGTTGGGGAGGCAGATCTTGGGGACTTCCTGGCTGCCTAATCTATAAGCCAAAATGGTGAGTTCCTGGTTCAGTAAAAGACTCAAAAACTTAATCTGGAAAGCAAAACAGGAAGACAATATAAATGTTTGGCCTTCATATGCACACATGTACAGTACTCCTCCACCACAGGCACACATAAACCATCTGCAGTTTCAATTCTTGAAAGTAGCCTGTATAAATACCTTTATCTGTCTACGTTACGGTTTATAAATTTTCCTTTGTGAAATGCAATATATAATTTATAATCAAAGGCATCTTAGAGACCAGCTAAAATACAAAATTTACTTAGCTTTTGTAAAGAAAGTGTAATATCACTGGCTTTAAGGAACTTATGAAATCAATAAAGTTGTTTCCAGTGTACAAGGAGGGCCTCTGTGTCAGTTACAAAGGTTTCTGAGCTGTGAAGAATTGTACAAAGTAGGTAAGAAGTGACTGCGGAAACTAGTGCGTCAAGCGCAGGCTCGGGAGTTGAATGGCCCCAACACCAACTACTCAGTTATGGGGTCTTGTGTCCATCACTTAGCCTCGTTGTTTCATCTGTAAAGCAAGGGTTAACAACTATCTTTATAGGCTAATTCTCAGGAGGAAGTAGTCTGTATGAAGTATGCAATGGGTGTTCAAATATTAGGGCTTTCCCTATGTGAATAAGCAATAAAGAGTCTTAAAAGCATCTGAATGATTTAAGCTTCCTTCCTTGGTACCACAGATAGTTTATGACAAGCCTAAACCTTTGGTGTAGACCTCAATAACTTCAGCAAGTTAATGAAGGAGTAAGAAGACAAGTGAACAGAACTCATTGTCAGAAGCACAGCCTGTGGTTGACTTCTGATGGGGAAAGGGGAGACTCAGTGAGACCCAAATCTGAATTGCACGTGTTTAGCTCAGAAAACAGTCAGCACCACCGTGCAGCTTCCCATTTGATTTTGGAAAGCACAAAATTATCTAGTCAGTTCTTGCCCCATTTTCACTAAGATGGAGACAGTCATGGTGGCTCTCAGAAATGTCCTGGATGCCCTAATTGTGCTGTGTGGTGTTTCTACACAGATCTCTGGAGATATGTGCCACATCTGTACACTTCTGGCCTGGCCTCCTATGGTTGTGGCTTTCTGTCCTAATGTGGCTGTGGTTGAGGAAAGGCACTACAGCTGAAAGGCTGTAGGAAGCCCCAATTTTATGGCCACTTTCTAGTCTCACTGCTGGCTCCTAATATCAGGTGTTAAATCCCACAGAGATTTAACTGAAAGTTTGCAACAGCCTATTTTCTGTAAGGAACCAGATGTGTAAATTTAAATGACTGGGGGCCCATCCAAAAGAGGAGAACTACTTGATTAATTGGTAACTTGTAGCAAAGACCAAAAAAGATTTGGGCCAACGTGATTCTATAAATTATAAATCTATTATATTAATACAAGCCAGTGTTTATGTTGATTTTGAAAACAAACAAACAACAAAACAAGTATTTGCTAAGAGCTTTCTTTAGAAACTTTGCCCCAGAATTCTCTACTGAGGAGGTCTCCAGGTCATGAATTTTATTTATAAGTGAAAAATGATGCTTCTTTCAACTCTTATGAATATGTATTATCTTTTGCAAAAGTGAGGTCTACTAAATTCAAGCTTGTCTTCTGTTTGCTAGATTATATCCTATAATCATAACCTATTCAAGACAAAATAAACATTCTAACTATATGCTAATTTAACTTGCAAAGGACATGAAAATCAACTTCCTTGCAAAGCAGGTCATTAAGGGTAATTCACTGTTAAAACTTCTTGGTGGGACTGAAGAGATGGCTCACCAGATAACGGCACTGGTTGCTCTTCCAGAGGATCTGAGTTCAAGTCCCTGCACCCACATGGCAGGTCATTAGTGTAACTTTAGTTGCATGGGATCCAACACCCTCACACAGACAAGCATGCAGGCAAAACACATAAAAACAAACAAACAAACAAAGGTTGCTTGACATGCCATTAAGTATTGCTGGAGAAAAACATGAGTAACAGACATCACTCTAGATACTGGCAGAATTGGGTGGAAGAAAATGGATATTTTATAGTAAAATTTGTTTCCCAATATTTTGCCATGAAAACTTTTCATCTTTTGGAGATTAGTAGCAATCAATATTTTAATGGCCACTATTTGGTATCCAGAATCAGAAACATTGACAGCTTAATTTTGCTTTTGAAGAGGCAATAATCAAGTCACAACTAGTTAATGCTTGAGTGATGGCATGAATGAAAGTCTGTTTCTGTTGTTATCAAGGCAGAATCATTATCACCAACTGTGAGTGCACATTTAAGGTACATAAATAATATGCAAAGGTAAGAGCACTGACCAAAGCACTATGCAAATGACTCTAAGGGTAAATGATAGAGAATTAATAATAGCTATTGTCAAGGGCAGCTTTTTGGTGTATATGCTTAAGTTAAGGCTCCCTGATCAGCCTGGACAGTGGCAAAAGCCTCTATAACCCTGAAAGACTATTTTACTCGCTAAAGCAATGGCACACTGGTTCCACCCCAAGTTAGTTCAGTAAGAGCCAGTATTTCAGCTGTAGGATAATATACAACTGATATGCCAAGGAATTTTTTTCTGTGTTGTTAACAGCGACAAACTTGAACATACCCATCACAAAAATTGTCTTACTTGATCTAAATAATCCTTTTAGTAATCTGAGATTTTTTTTTTTTTTATTAAAGAACTTCTTTTGTTTGTCTGTTTTGTTTTTTGAGGCAGGATCTCACTGTGAGCCCTGGCTAACAGTGTAACTAGTACTCTTATGTAGAACAGACTGGCCTCAAAATCAGAGATCCACATACTCTGCCTTCTAAGTGCTGGTATTAAAGGTATATAGATAGCACCACGCTTATCTTTTCAAAGAATTTTTCACATGACAAAATCACATTAACTTGAATTATTATTAACTTGAATTAATACAGCACTATTAACTTGAATTAATACAGACTATCATATGCAAAGGCTGATGAGGACTAGGACTTGAACTAGCTCCTGTTTTATAGTTTCTGTCACTGAGCTGTAACTGCTCTTTTTTTACATGTTCCCTTTGTTTCATTGTCTGTATATAGTCATATACATATAACTGTCTGTATGTAATCATATGACAGCATACTGAGAATGAATGAATGCTATGTAGAAATCACTAGAAAACAACTACTTTCCAATGAATTTAGGATATAGATCAGTAAAAATTAATGAGATCAGAATATGCTGGTCAAAAATAAAAATATTAAAGATGGGGCAAAATTCTTTTTACTTTTAAATTTTATGTGTATGGATGTTCTGCCTGCGTTTGTTTGTTTGTTTTGGTGTGCCTGCTGCCCAGGCGGCCAGAAGAGGCTGCTAGATCCCCTAGAAACTGGAGTTACAGACTGTTATGAGCTATCACGTAGGTGCAGGAAATTGAACCCGGGTCCTTTAGAAGGGCAGGAAGTTCTTTTCAGCCTGAGCTAGCTCTCCAGCCCAGGGATGAAATTCTTAAGTAGTTTGAAGACTTTACATTATGGAAATGGACTGCAAAATATGCAGACATTTACATGGAAGTACAAAGTTTTACAATGCATTTGAACGCAGACTGCCCATAGTGCTGTTTTACTTCTATTAATACTTGTAGGCTGGTTTCTATGGATGAATGAGGGCTGTGGTCAAACTAGGAGCTTACTACTAAACATAGATTCAGAGGTTTTCTTCTTTTAAAAAGCACCCTGATACCCACATATTCCAAGACTATGAGGAGCCTTCATACATGGCATTCACCCACATAAACAGCCTGCTGGAATGAACACCTTTCAATTTATGCTGGTAACAACTGACTGCCTACTTTTCAACCAGGAAAACTGTACCGCTATGATCACCACTTTAGGTGAATGCAGAACTGGGAGTCTAGCTGCCACACTGGTTCTTCAAGAACATACAACCTAAAGCCGCCATTACTCTTGCTTGCTGGAGACTGAAGCTAGGGGCTCCTGGGTGCCGGGCAGTTGCTCTGTCACTGAACTCTACACCTCAAAAGCATTTACCTTTTGAAAGTAAAAATTATGCGTTCACATACATTTTCATGAAAGACAATAAAGAAATGCAAGTAGATAAACTTTATTTTAGATGGTACTTACTGATACTACTTATAGTATACCTACAGAAGACCTCAGCAGTGCTAAATGGTATTCAGAGCTTAACATAATCAGAAGGGCTTCTCGCTCACAAAGTTTTCAGCAACTTAGAATTGTCTGACAAGTATGACAAAAAATTGGGCATTTGTGTATTTTTGGCTTCTGAGTTTTATATGAAGATGATGTAAACTCTCTAAAGAGGTTTAACTCAGTAACTACATTTAAGATTTGCATCTTAAAAGGGAAGAACATGCTGCCAAAGCCTCCTGGGAGCCAAGATGCTATTGCCAGGAGCTGCAAAGGTTTGATGAGGATGCTGCAGAGATTGATGTTTGCCTGGTCTCCAGTCTTCCTGGGTATGGCCCAATTCTCCCTGTGTAGAATAGGAATGTTTCCTCTAGGCCACTGTATATTCCTAGTAGGTAACTTGGTTTTTTGTTGTTGTTGTTTGTTTGTTTTTTTATTTTACAGGGGCTCACAGCTAAGTCCGCTTTGAGCCTCAGCAGAGACTGGAACTGCAGGAGTACAGAACCCTTCAGAAGTTGAACTGAATGCCTTTGCATTAGGAGATGGCCTGGGCCAGGTGTGGAATGCTATGGTGTGAACTCTACTGTTCTCCATGGGCTTGCATATTTGAATACATGGTCTCCAGCTGGTGTTTCTGCTTTGGGGACCTTTAAGGGGTGGGACAGAGCTGGAGAGAGCAGACTGTTGGGAAGGGGAACATGGGGGGGGGTTACGGCCAGACTCTACTTTGGACAGCCTTAGGTTCCCTCCCACTACTGTGTCCTGAGCTGTCTCTGCAGCTGTGCTGCCCCTGCCATGACAGACTGTACACTTCCATGTGGTGAGTACAAGCCAATGCTTTTCTTTCGGTTATTTTAACAGTCATGAGAACAGTATGTCAGCCAGCACCCTGCCTTCCCTTCTTCCTTCCCTACTCCTTTCGTCTCCTTCCTCCTTTCCCTGCCCCACACTTCGAGAACGGCAATGCAAGTTGAAATTGTACAGATTCAGACTTAGACTTGTAAATACAAAAAGATCAAGTATGGGAGGAAAATAAAAATGATTACTTCAATAGATTACTCTGTACTTGAAAACAAAAGGAAAATGAATGCTTTCATCCCTTCAAGTGCATTCCCTTAGCATCTATAATCAGTTAAAAAAGATGGACTGAAATGGAGTTTCTGTTTGCAATTTCCACGGTGACTCTGGATAAATGACTTATGTTCTGTTCTGCAAGTTCTCCTGATTGTAAAGTGGCAACAACACTACTTATTACAAACTACAATTCCTACTGATGTTGGAAGGATTAAAACTAGTTTTTATAGTTCAGATAATTCTTAACTACTCAAAATGCATTTGAGCATGATGGTCAAAGACTTATATTTCTATTTTACTGAGAGATGTAATGTTACATTGATGATTGCTAAGTAGCCAGCCTACCACTTTATATATTTTACAAACTTAATTCAAGCAGACAATGTATTAAATTTGTAAGTCAATAATATTTTTTTTTTAGTATTTTCTAGGTGTAAGATATTTCCATCATCCTTAAGGACTTTCTACCTTAACAGGTAAGAAAAATAAAGTCTAATATAGAAGAAACAATCAGTCACCTGCTAACAGATGTTTATCATGCCTCCATACTGTGTCATGTACCACAGCAGGCAGTGAGATTCAAGGATGAATAAGCATGGCAAAGGGTCTCAAAAAAACATCAAAGGCTAGAAACTAAAACTACATCTTTCCTCCTATTCCTTTACTCTTAAAGCTAAGTAGGAAAGAATTCTCACTTCTCCCAAGTCTTTAACTTTCCAGATGTCATTTCTGTGATCTCAAGATGAGGGCAAAATTATACTGAACCTACACAAATACACTACACTGGTTAAGTCAAGCACAAACAGACCTTTCTGGCAGCATCCATGTATCTATCTCAATGCTTATTTGTTAGAAAGCATTTATCAAGTAGCCAGGTGTTGGTGACACACACCTTTAATCCCAGCACTTGGGAGGCAGAGGCAGGCTGACCTCTGTGAGTTCGAGGCCAGCCTGGTCTAAAGAGTGAGTGCCAGGACAGGCTCAAAAACAAAACAGAGAAACCCTGTCTCGGAAAAAAAAAAAAAAAAAAAAAAAAAAAAGAAAAGAAAAAAAAATCATATATCAAGCATCTATGATGGTAGATGAGATTGTCCTTAGGAGCATCATGAGGGCAGTGCAGTACTAAGCAGTGTAGATAATGACTTTGCATTCATAACATGTCAAATGATATCCAGTGCATGAGGTTACACACACAAGCACATTAAATACTACACTGACATTACTGTACCTTCCACATAACCCTAACTTCTCAATATGCTCATTTTGCAAAATACCTTTGAGGCAATGTTGGAAAATTCAACTTCTTACAGTGCCTCTCTTGATTCTCTTGGTTGCAATATGCTTACATGAAAATCTGAGAATGCTTAGGACATGTGTGCCAGTGTCTGCTGATCCTATGATGATTTCAGGAACTTATCACTTAGCTCTATGCCAATATCTAAGCTAAGACTGAAGATAGACAGCTAGCTACTTGGTAAATATATAGAATGTAATCTTAGTACTACATTACCTAATCATAGAGCAAAGAAATCACATATAAGGACATTAACTGTGGCCTACACTCTCATAAATTGTCCAAATGAAGATCCCTTAATAATTCTCTGAATCTCTAACAATCAAGACTACTATGACTACAAACGCATAAGCATATGCACTAGACTCTAAGACATATGTAAATTACAATTATAAAATGAACATGGTGTCAAACCTCCTTTTAAAATGTTTATACCCAGAGATTAATGCTCTTCTCAATCTTACACAGACAAGTTTTGTTTAGCTGTGGGCAATGGTTAAGACAGAAACTCATCTGCTGAATGTTCAACTCTAAATGCAACCTCTTTTCACCACCCCTCCATTAAGAGTCAGTTAATTTCAGAGACAGAAGATGGGAAAGAATATTGTGAAATGTCTTCTAGACGTGGCATGGCCACCACCTTATGAATTTAACAGCAGTTATGGTTATCTGAACAAACTAATTGCCTGTCAACATTCCAAGATGGATGGAGGAATAACATAGGAGGCAACCTGCTTAGCTAAGGAGATGCTGGCTGCTAAGGGAGGGAGAGCCATTTCTCCTCAGGAGTGTAGCCACTGGTAAACTGCCCATGATCCAGTAAATAACATTATACCCATGTACATGCAAACATCGCTTATTAAGTTTCGTAGGTTATGGGGGGGGATGGGCTCCAGAGAGACTAGGGGTTAAGAGGAGATGAAGGGAAAGATGATCAAATACATTAATTGTCAAGAATAAAAAAAAAATGACTAAATACAAGAATAAGACCATATAGGTTTAACCTAAATGCATATCATGTCCTCAAAGTCTACAGACTCAATACTCAATGCACTTCAATTGTACCTTTTAGGCAATCTTAACCTATTTTTGTGCCAAATAATGACTACATTCTGTTAGTTATTATTTTTGAAGTTTGGTCTCCTTTCTTTACAACAGACCGGGGAAAATACTAAACAGAGACATAGAGGATTAGTCAAAGTTTTAATTCTGATTCTTTCAGATTTGTAAAAATTCCTTAATCTGGATATGACTAATGGTAGGCTGCACAGGCTCCTATAGATGGCCCTACAGCCCTGTTCATGGAGACTGCATGAACTGACCTCAGTGGGTTGGAAGAAGGAAAGAAAGGAAGGAGGGAGGAAGGGACATAGAAGGCATATGAAGGGGGAATTTGGGGTTGATATGACTAAGATACATCATATAAATGTATGAAATGATCTAAGAATTAAAAAAAGAATATTTGGGTTAGTTTTTTTAATCCCTAAAATTTCTATGCTTCAGAACTTTTCCTCTGAAAAAATGAGTAATAATAGTGTCTGTTCTATTTTTCATGAGAGACAACAGAAAACAAAATTTCATAAAAGCACAGGATATATATAAACCTGGCTGCTCTTTAATGAGTAGATTAACACATACCCTGGTATTACTTAATCTTTAAAAGAACTAAGGGTACTGCACACAACCTGGCATCCAGACTATGGTACTAGCACTCAGAAATAAATCATTACAAAGTATCTCCCCGGGAAGAAAATTAAAAAAAACAAAAAACAAAACAAAAAAAATGATGGCATTTCATTTAATACTGCAGAATTTCAGTAAATTAAATGCAAAGAGTGACCACTGTTGGCTCTTGTGTAGAGTACTTCTATAAACTAGTCTAGAACTTGTGCTGGATAGGTAGGTATGGCTCACATGTAGTATCAATTAGCAATATTTAGGGTGCTACTTTTCTAGCTACAGTAATGCATCACTCATTAAAGGTTTACATCTTGCTTGCCCAAAGAATGTAAATGTGACACCATTGTTTTCCATAGATTGGTGAAAGCTACTTTAGGGAGCAAATTTATTTTCAGCTGAGCAATTATTTATTGTGTGTGTGTGTGTGTGTGTGTGTGTGTATGGGCGTGCGTGTGCATGCGCCCACCCACACATGTGCACATCCTTAGGATTGAGTACACCTAGTCAGGATTTCAATGAACAGTGTTCCCAGCCTAACTATTACTAATACAGCTAAACTCCAAATTTGGAAGTGTAGGAGATTTAATTCATCCTACAAACTATTTATCAGCCTTGTTTCAATTATTAAGTCTAGTTACCAGATAACAATGCTTCTGAAACTTATCTCATTATAATAATCCATTCTAAGAGCTTATGAATTCATCCCCTATCTTAGGCTAGTGTTTTAATTTTACATGAATCTATCGTTGAAAAGTAGTAGCTGATATATTTTACATTTTGAATCTGTAGTGCCATCTGGGAAGAATTTAAATAATTTCAACTATGTGAGCACATTATGGCAAAGCATAAGATACTACTTTTTCATGTTATATTTAAAGGCAGGGCTAGCTAACTTGCTGTATGAAAACGGTTCCTTTATATAGCAGAGCAACATTACATGGCTTAACAATTATAAAGCCAAAACTGAATCTCAGGCACAGCCAAGACAGTTAGCCATCTCTTGACTAAAGATGGGGTCACATTAAGATAATCAAGTCCCTTCCCTTTTACCGAGCAGATGAAAATTGCTGCTCAGACAGACAAAGTCATTTGTCTAAGTGGACAGTACAGGTGGCTGAGCCAGAAGAACCTAAGTACAATCCCTACATTCTTGAGATGGTTAAGAACAGTCTATTTTTAGAGACAAAATGATGACAAAAACCATTATATTACAGGTTAGAGTACCCTTCTCTTAACTACTTGGAACTAGAAGTGTTTCAGATTTAAAACATTTTTCATATACATACTGATTTTCATATACATAATGGAGTATTTTGGAAATGAAATTCATTTATGTTTTATATACATTTTACATGCAGTCTGAAGATAATTTTACACAGGATTTTTGGTCTGCCTGAATGTAGACTATGAGTTACCACATATGGTCAGATGCATAATTGTCCATTTGTGGCATCATATTGACAATTAGAAAAAAGTTTCGATTTTGAAGTATTTCATATTCCAAAATTCTTAATCAAGGATATTCACTCTAAATTCATATTTCCCATAAAATTAATTCCTTTTTTAACTAAATTAGGTTCATGATGAATCCTATAAATTAGTCCTATGATAAAACAGGTGGAAGAAAGCATTGTTTTAAATATTAGACAAATTAACACCGCTAAGCTAGTGATCAATACTATTGTACATCTCCATTGTACTCCATCTGAAGTACATATTCATAAACTTTAATACTTGTTTCCATAACATATTAAGTAGAAAAGCAAGCATATGTTAGATATAAGGGATGCTTCTTTTTCCAAATTTAGAGCTTTTAAAAGATTTATTTATTATGTATACAGTGTTCTGCCTGCATGTATGCCTGCAGGCCATAAAAGGGCACCGGATCTCATTACAGATGATTGTGTGACAACATGCGGTTGCTGGGAATTGAACTCAGGGTCTCTGGAAGAACAGCCAGTACTTTTAACCTGAGCCATCTCTCCAGGCTTGGGATACTTTTTAAACAAGTATTTTAAGCAATAACTGACCTCTTAAAATTAAAATTACATTTGTGGCATATAAAAAACAAGGTTCAGGTTAATTTTGAGGCTTTATTAACTTTTATATGTAGTTTTACCAATGATCTCATGATTGTTCTCAAATTCACTGCATAGTTCACTGTTGACATAATTTTTAGTAAGAGAACACAATTCCCTCAAATATGCTTGTTGTAGAATTTGAATGTATACACTAAAGTGGATATGGAAAGCTGCAGTATGGACCACTTTCACCTACTTAGATCAATAGAGATACATAAAATGCTTAAATGACTGTGGATCATAAAACTATTAAATGAGCAATTGGGCTGTGGACAAAGCTCATTGGTAGAAAGCTTGCTGAACATGTAAAGATCCTAGGTTTGACTCTCAGCACTGCAAAAACAAAAGCAAACGAAGAAACACACATGCACACATATGGGTTGGGGACAGAATGGAACAGGAGGAAGGGAAATTGATTGAAGTAATTTCTTTCACTAAACTGAGTCAGCCAAAGAACAGTCCCCTCTGCAGTTCCCGTTCCTACACGCTATCCTTTGAGTAATCTAGGGTGTCTAGGACAGTTAGGTAATAGGCTGCTAGTAACGTTTGTAAAGTTTATTAAAAGGTATTATGGACAAGGGTATGTCTCAGTGTCAGGAGTGCCTGCCTAGAACGTGTGACCCACTGGGTCCTACCTCCCCAGCACTGCAAAACTAAAACTGACCACCACTTCCAACACTCTTCCCCTAGAGCAGTGAGCTCCAGCAGTGGTCCTCAACCTTCCTAATGCTGCGACCCTTTAATACAGTTCCTCATGCTGTGGTGAGCCACGGCCGTTTTGGTACTATTTCATTGAGCCACAACCGTTTTGGAACTATTTCATAACTGTAATTTTGCTACTATTACGAATTTTAACATGAATACTATGTTTTCCAATGGTGTTAGGCTACTCTCATGAAAGGGTTGTTTGACCCCAAGAGGTCACAATCCATAAGTTGAAAGCCACTTTCCTAGAGCTGTATGTTTCCCCTTTTTTATGGCCCATACGTTTAGTCATAAAATAAATATTTCAATGATATAATCATATAGGAAAATTTTATTTGTTTACAAATATCAGTGTATAAGCTTGAATCCTTCAATTCACCTCCTGATTTCCCGATTTAACAGATAACAAATTTTCTTTCTACATATCATGAAGTATTCATCAAATCTTTATTTGTATAGTAATACCAATTAAATAAAAGGGGAACCAGACATTTTTACTATAGCTTTTATTATTGTATAAAAGCTTATTTGTAAAAAAAAAATCAATTTAATACTTCATGCAGCCAAATTATTCTTTATACAAGGATATTCACTGATGAATCAAATACAATGCCATTACCTTCCAAAAGGTTACCTAATATTCATTCATAGATAAAATAAAGCACTTATAAATTTTTAAATAAACAGATAGAAACTATCAACAAAGAGATAGGCATGAATTACTATTTATAGACAATTCTTGGGAAGATTTAAAATTTGCCTCACAACATCCCTGTGAGGTAGGGAAGTGGATTCATGACAACATATGTATGTGAGCAATGTTACATGTGCTAAGATTACATATAGAAAAGTTGCTGTATTTGCTAAGTTCCAAAACAAATAACATCTATGAAGCAGTTTTATTTAAAAGTCCAAGAAAACCAGGTTGCCTTTTTTTTTTTTTTTTTTTTTTTCTTTTAACTAGTCCATCCGTAAGCTATTTTGATTTTCAACAGATTTTTTTTCCCCCTCCATCAAGGGCTTTTCAGTCTTCGGAAAATTACTGAAGCAAGTATTATGGCATTTTCCAAAGTTCTAAAACTTCCTAAGTCCCTCTCTTCTTTCTCTAGGTGGCGATAGTTTAGATGTTCTTCCCACATGGAATTCAAGCAGGTGTCTTCTTTTAAGTAACTACTTTCTTCTCATTCTTCAACGTTAGAATTGCACGGCTGGGTCTTTTAAACTGTCATGTTTCTTTCAGGAGCTCCTCTCAGTCAGGGATCGTTTATATCTTTTCAATTAGAGTAAACTGCAGATCCTCTTCTTCCAAGGGAAATGGGGACTATGTTAAAAAATAGCCAAGGCCAGAGTTCTCCAGCAAGGAAAATTGGCTGTCTTCACAGCAGGGAGAAAAGTCCATCTCGGAGAACTGATTTTTTTTTTTTTAACTTGAAAAAAATGACTATCCATTAAGTATAGGATGAAAGGGAATAAAGAGAACAACTTCTCCATAAAAAGAAAAAAAATATTCAAATAGAATTTATTTAAAAAGTGGTAGCTGGGGAAAAGGATGGGAATCTACTCAGCAGATATGTAATGTTTTGTATTTATTTCTCACTAGCCAATGTGTCCTTCTGCAGTAAAACCCAAATATGCTCCTCTGACTAGTATGAGGTCAGGGCTTGACTACTAGCAGAGCCTGTATGTGTAAGGCTTCTAAAATCCCATTAAAGATCTTTCTCTTTCTTTGTCATGGAACCTAACTTTGTGGCCACATGTAACGGTGACAAGACAGTTAATACCTCTTAGAAGAGATATAACTATCAGCTGGGTGTGTGTAAACACCTGTAATTCCAGTACTTGGAAAGCTAAGATGAAGAAAATTCAAGGCCAGTCTGAGCTACATAGCCAGATCCTGTCTCACAAAACAATGCAAAAGCAAAAGCAAAAGCAAAAAGCAAAGCAAAGCAAAGCAAAGCAAAGCAAAGGGTATAAACAACAGCAGTGTGCTTGGGCTTGGCAGGAGACAACACACAGGATTTGTTTCATTATATAACTTAACAAATTAATACTACACATTCTCTGTACTGCATGGGGGACTCCTGTATTTTGCAGACCATGAGGAACTCCTTTAATAATAATTTAGCTTATAAATAAGCATACCTTAGAAAAATTTAGTTACAAAAATGTATTATGCCAGAGGATCAAATAAGTTTTCTAAAAACATTTTCTAATGAGCATTGTCATTAACCTCACATTTATAGACATCAAAATTAGTATCTTGGATTAAGAAAGCACTTTGCAGAACTTTGCAGTTTAAGAGTTTCATGGACTACTTTTACAGTTGAAAATTTAAACAAAGCCCTTTGGTGTCTCAAGTAAAAGTTTTTAACATTAATTTCTTTAGGATTTCCTATTCTACTATGAACACAAAGCTTTTAAAATATCCTATGAGATAACCATTGCATTCCTGCATGGCTGGAAGATAAATGAGTTTACTAAACTCTTAAATGCCTTAGCTACAAAACACAAAATACTGTCAAAAAAATAAGTATTGATCACATTAAGTGATCATTTAAAACCAGATGACAAGGTGCAACAACAATAAAAAAAGTACTGATCATATAAGTGACCATTTAAAATACCCAGCTGACATAGTGCCATAAAAAAAGGCCATTTGTATAGTAGTAATTATACTAGAAATCAATTATCGGAAACAAATAACTTTAATATACAAAACAATACACCTTAAAAGTCAACTTTAATATACAAAACAATACACCTTAAAAGTCAGGTAGCAAGTGAACGCTATTTATATTCTCTCTATATAAGAACTACTTCCTACATGACTGAGAGAGAAAAAGAAAACAGGAAATCTTCACCTTTGAACACAGTAAAAGTGATGTCTATTGTTATGTTCTTTAAAAATATTAGTATTTTTATAAGAATTTTTCCTATCAAGTTTCCTTTTTCCTTTGAAACAGCCCATGGATATTGCTGACTTTGCTAACGCATAAAACACTAAAACCGTGACACTGTGAGGCATAAGTAAAGAAATTCCTAACAGGAGTTAGTATGACAGAAAAATGCTACAAATCTAGGAAGAGTGGGACCTTGTTTACCCTGATAAAGAATATCTACAAAACCTGTACAGCTGAAATTTGGTGAAAGACTGAATGTTTCACCTAAGATCAGAAACAAGAAAAGGGCTCTCCCACTTTCTTCATACTTAATACTGTACTAGCTGGGGCCATCAGTCAGGAAAATGAAATACAAGGCACCTGGATGAACGGTAGTACAACAAAGCTACACCAATTGGCAGAAAATTAAATTTTAGTCATAGAAAATCCTAAAGAATCCACATTAAAACTACTAAAATTAATACATTAATTTAAACAAAACCTTATCAGAATCCCAAACAGTTTCTTTCTAGGAATTTAGAGGGAATTTCTTTAAAAAAAAAAAAGTTTATATGTATTTTTATTATTTTTAAAAAACTGAGCTATACATTTTTCCTGCTCCCTTCCTTTCTCCCCTCTCCCTTTCCACCCTACCCAGTCCCCCACGCTCCCGATGCACTCAAGAGATTTGGTCTTTTCCCCTTTCCAGGGGACCCACGTACATCTCTCTTAGGGTTCTCTTTGTTACCTAGGTTTAGAGGGAATTTCTATAGGATAAACTTTGCTTAGAAATTGTAAGGACTCAAGAGTTACCACTTAAAAAGAAGAAAAAAGCTAATCAAATCATATTTCCCAATTTTAAAGATTAATTAAAGCTAATATAATGAAGGCAATGTAATACTGGCATAAGGAAAGAACTTACCAGTGGGCCAGAACTGATAGCCCAGGAATAAATTTCCATTTTTATGGTTTTTGTTCAGAATACTAAGATATTTTCAATACAGAAAAAACAGCCTTTAAAAAAAATTGTGCTGGGAAAACTAGATAATCACATAAAAGAATGAAGGCAAGTTTCTACCTCATATCACAAGTAAAAAAAGAATCATAGATTAAAATTGAAGAGTTGAAACTCAGAAGAATGTATGTGTTGCAAATCTTTTGACCTCAGATGAGTCAGTGATTTCTTAATATTACAGCATCAAAAACAGAAATGTTAAAACTTTTATACAGCAAAGCACATCGAAAAGAGGCAAATCATTTACCTGGTAAGAGTTTAATATCTAGGCTATCTAAAAGACTCCTACAAGTCAAAAATAAAGGGTCAAACCTCACCCGAAAGGGGTAAAGGATCTGAGTAGCATTTCTCTGAAGATATCTAGTGGTCTACATACATGTCAAAGATGCCATTAGGGAAGTCAAAATCCCAATAAAATACAAATGCATCCAGAAGATGGTGCTCGTAAGAAGATGAGAGTGCTGACTCAAGCACATGCACCAGGAGGGTTGAAGGAGACAAATAATGACAAGTCCTGGTGCTGTGTAAACAAAAGAACCCTCATATTCCAGAGAAAGAAGTGCAAATCGGTGCAGCTGCTTGCCAACCGTCTGGCGATTCCTCTCAAGTGTTACCACTGAATGAATACATGACTGTGCGCATTATATGACTTCTTACATGAAATGTACATAATGGAGAAGACCACACAGGCAGAGTAGATTCATGATTGTTTAGTGTTGGAGATGAAAGAGAGCATGTATGTGTAAGCAAGGTGGGTACTTCCTGATGGATATAGGTTTGTTTTTATCTTGGACAAGCTTCAGGAGTGGTGAAAATTCATTATAGTTAAGGATGTATAACTATTTGAATATATTAAAACTGCTGAATTGTACATTTAATATGTGAATATTAAACAGCATATTAAATATTGTTTAGCAAGCAAATTCTCTGAGAAACTGCCATTAGAAATAGTAAAAGAGGTCTGGAGAGATGGCTCAGAGGTTAAGAGCACTGGCTATTCTTCCAGAGGTTCTGAGTTCAATTCTCAGCATCCACATCATGGCTCACAAGCATCTTAATGAGATCTGGTGCCCTCCTCTGGCCTGTAAGCATACATGCAGGCAGAATATTATCTATGTAATTAATAAAAATTACAAAAAAAAAATAGTAAAGAGAGCCTGATGGTGGTAGCACATGTCTTTAATCCCAGTACTCAGGAGGCGGAGGCAGGTGGATCTTTGTGAGCTTGAGGCCAGCATGGTCTACAGAGTGAGTTCTAGGACAACCTGATTACAGAAACAAACAAACAAACGAATGAATGAATGGTAAAGGGAATATTAACAGCCTTTTGTTAGAATTATGACATTAGGCTGATTATTCTTCAAATATGTATCTCTGCTAGTTCTACTAAATATGTGTGTGCTTATGTTAATAAACAAGTTGAACCACCTTGATGTACCTTTTCTATTATATCAGTTAATAGCAGGAAGAGCAAAAGGCCAATAATATGAATAATTACTCATTATTTACTGTTTATCTAAAGCAAGTAGAAATGTATGAAGGATAGAAATTCAGGCCAATGAGACCTAGTTTGTAAGTTGGCAATTCCTGAGTTCGGAGTTAAACATGTAGAACAATAAAAAAAGAGGAGGGTGTGTTTGAAAAGTGACCCTGGCTTATAGTTTATACAGAGAGAACTCCCCTGAGCAGATTAGACTCCAATGTCCCAAACTTGTGGAGATTTCTCTCTGATGAAATCCAGCTACTCAGCAGATAAGGTAACACAACACTCAATTCTGGGTCTACCTTGGTAAAATGAAGTGGCTTCCGAACCATATAACAGCCAAAGTTCCTTCTATCTCCAAAATCCTAATATTTTAAACTTTGGTGTAGGAAAAGCCATAAAAATTGACAGACTGATCAACACACTAACTGTAATTGGCACAATGGCAAACTGACACATGAACACAGTGTATGGTCATTTTCGCACTTTTCATAGCTATGCTTTCTCTACTCCATAAGGAAGGCAGTTGCTGGAGCATACTTCCCACATATTTTAGCAAATTGTCATTTTATTTTCATGTGGTGTAAGACTAATGTAAGGAACGAGCATCTGTCTGACCCTTACAGGTTGGTTTCAAAAGTCTAGAAGAGAAATCAGCTGGCCACTAGATGACATCCCTCTAGCTTCACTTCTAAAAACTTCAGTATCTTCACACTCTAATTAACGATAGATCTCACCATTTTTACCATCACCTCTACCATGAATTTCACCTACATTTGTGGCTTGCCTGCCTCTCTCCCAGTTTGTTATATCTTGGTCTTAATCCTTAATACTCTTTTTTTCCTTAAGTGCCAGAGCAGACTTGTCCAAACTGCAAACCTCTCTCCGATGGAATCCACACAAGAGTTTGCTAACAACAGAAAGAGAGGGGAATCTTTTAAAAGTCCTCCAAAGGAAGAGATAGTAATCTAGATTAATCTCATCCATGGCCAGTTACCACATAGCTAACTGCAGCTACACAGTCACAAAAAGAAGCTGACAGCCACTAGAGATGAATGACTCAATACCTTTCTTCACTTCCAGGAACAGCAGAGAAGGGAAGGGAAAGGGACTAAAACCCATGCTGCAAGTAGCTTAGAAATGTCTGGATCTCACTGAATCATTTCTTGTTATAAGTAACCTATACTGAGTGAGAATGCCTCAAAAAAGGCTTTGGCAAATTTTACACATTTGGCAAAATCTCACATGACTTCAGAAAATGAAGAGTAGTTTTCCAAAAATTTAAGAGAAAATTAGGTGTATCTATTCAGAAAACTATTTAACAATCTTGGTCAATAAGCTATATTCTTTGTTAGATTTTATTTTAAAAGACATAAATTGCTTCTCAGCTTAGAGAGAATGCAAAACAGTATTTAAGTAGCAAATTAACAAGATAGCACTTGTTATAAAATGCTACCCTTTCACAATTATAGTAAATTCTGGATATTTAAATTGCTGAGTTGTGATCTCAAGTTATCTTAGCTTTCATATTAATTCTGAAAAATCTAGCATAATTTTTAAGGTTTGACAATGCAAAGGCACAACAGTATCAGTTAAGGAAACTGTACAATGTAAAATTTTTGTCTATAATTTTATCAGTGTTAAAAATCATTCATGAATTTAAATCTAAGCTTTATAGATTTATCCAAACAAAAATCATCTACAGCAATTATTTTTACTTTAGCTCTTAACTATAACCTTCAAAGTTCTGTTTGCTTCTTGAAAAGGAGGGAAACATATCCCTGGATGCATATAGTATGTGGTAACTTAGACTCCTTTTTGAGATAACTTCCACTATGTAACCTAGGCTGGCCTGGAACTCATGGAGCTCTGCCTGCCAGAGTGCTAGGGTAGTGGTGTGTGCCAACATGTCAGGTGGTACTTAGACTTCGTAACACCATTCAGTCTTTTCTGATTTGTAACATCCGCAAGTAAATACAAACTGCATTTAATTAATAAAAAGCACATCTTGGTATACTTTAGCTCATGTAAATATAAATACTTTAATTTTAAATAAATTGATTAAAATTTACCTAAAATACCCAATGAAATTTAGTTTTTGAAACTGCATAAACTCTTCTAGATATAATTTCAATCTAGTCACTTTCTGAAGCTTAGATAATACATGGAGTAGATTAACTCAGGTGTTTATGATTACACTGTTTTTATAGCAAAAAGCAATATACTAGAAAATATTTCTGCATACACCTTTTAATGAGTTGTTGCAAACACATAGGAAGTGACAGAAATATCTCTAACAGAATAGAAGATACATGCAGTACCTCCAAAATGCATAGAGTCCATCAGCACCAGGAGAATGTATTATCCAAACATTAGAAGAATTCAAATATAATCAGTGCTTGAAAGAGCCTACTTCCCATTACAGTAGCCAAACTTATCAAAATTTGTCAGTACAAAAATAGCTTCACAAACTGCTGATATTTGTTCCTAACTCTCAAAAAGATGATAGCAGTTATTTACCAATATAATACTGCATCTCTGAGAATCAACATTATAATTAACAAAATAAAAATTTTTAATTTTCAGTAGTATACTTCAGTATCACATTCCAACAGCACTACAATAATATAAAACTAACTACTTTTGAGAGAATTTAGATTGTCTTAAATCTTATTTTAAAAAATCCAACCACTTATTGTAAGAGGTAACACATTCTAGAATCCCACATAAATAACACCAGGAAGCAAACAATTACCTTGAATAAGAGAGGAAAACTTTTTTTTTACATGAACATATACAGATTAGTCTATTAGGATCTAACTATATTTTAGTTCCCGCTACTTTAAGACTATGGTCTCAAATTACACCCTAAAAAGTCACTTCAGTTTGTCAATGAGTTTTTGTTCAACCGTAAAAGGATATTATCATTTAAGTTAAAAATAATTTTTAAGTTAAAACTAATTTTAAATAAAAAAAGCAATTTAGAAAAGATTTAATAACATACCCTCAAAGAAATTAGCAAACATTTACCTTCATGGCCTTTCTGTTTTACAACTCCTAAGCGTTTGAAAACATTTTAAAAAGTATACCAAAGAGTGTTCATTCCTCAAAATGTATTTGATGAGACTATTATTGCATAGTATATGACAGGGCCATAAAACAGTACTATAGCATTTAACTAAGGAGTACATAGCCCATATGTTACACTTAAATTAGGACTACAGTTCTTAAAAACCAAAGAAAGTAGCAAATGATCCAAGGTAGGGCATTATGCCACTGAATTAGGTAAAACAAAAACTGTCACAGCTTAATATTTCCTGAAAAGTTATACTGTATTTCCTTAAAACATTATAAATATTATAATATATAACATGTTATATATTACACACACACACACACACACACACACACACACACACACACACACACACGTATTTCCTTAAAAGTTCAAGATAGTTTTAAGAAACAAATGTGGATTAAATTATGTATCTGGGATTTGCTTTTAAAATAATATAATGGAGGCTGGGGAGTTGGCTCAGTGCTTAAGAGCACTTGTTGCTCTTATAGGGGACCAATATTCAGATCCAAACACTCACATGGTGGCTCACAACCATCTATAACTCCAGTTCTACGAGATCTGACACCCTCTTCTGGCTTCTGTGGGAACCGGGCATGGACACGCCTGCATGCAAAACACTCATACACATAAAATGTTTTAAAAATTGTGTATAAGTTATGATATGTATACATATATACATATTAGGGCAGGGTCAGCAGAACTGAGCTGTCAAATCAAAGTCATTACTAATGAGTAATTGGACCTAGGACACATAAACTAAATTTCAGGATTTAGTGTTCTCATAAGCCAAAGGCATGTGCTTTCAATCTGTGATGCTTTACATCATAATTCAGCATGCACATATGTGTGTATATACACACACACACACATATATATATACACATACATATATACATATACATATGTGTGTGTGTAACACTGAAACACTACAATGAGCTTTTTTGATGTTTTCTACTTGTCTTCTTTTTCAGAAGCTATGAAAATAAGTTGATTTGAAACTACTACAGTTTGGGAAATCTTGAATAATACCATCCCTGAGGACTTGACAATCGGAAATTCTTGCAGTAGCTGTAAATAATCTACCTCCCATGAAAAATCTGTATTTTAGTCAAAGAAGTAAATGAATGCTGAATCATGTATCAATGAACTCAAAGGAATATTTTTATAAAATCCTATAGTTTGGAATACTTAAAATAATAAAAAAAACTATATGATTATAAAATGCCTTTAACATAATTATAAGATTAAATTAATATCCTAGGTTTTCTATTTAGAACACTGTCAAATCCTCCATGACAAGTCACGGAAGTCACAGCAGTATCTTTAAGGTAAAAGTGATTCCCAACAGACACTCAAGAACACAGAGGAAAAAAAAAAACAACAACAACAGATGAGGATCAATTCTAAGGAAGTAGCATCAATATTAAAGATTAGTAAAACAGTAAACATTTAGAAAATTTTAAGTTTATAAAGTGGAAGTAGCTTCTACAAATGTTAAATTTAAAAGTTCTTATTTCTAAATGCCACAGTATTCAGTACAGATGGTTCAATTTAGGTGTTAAATTAAGTATAAAATTATGATCAGTGAAGTTCAGTCTTTTAAATGGAAATGTTAAGTATTACTTAATTGAAAGGAATTTTTTCCTCTCCTAAATAGTTAAAATTCTATCCTACAATATCATTTTTTATAATTAAATAATGTAATTTTTGTGATGCTATCAAAGAACTGCAGTCTTGTTTAAAAGACAGCTCACTAAATCAACATGAATGTCTGGTAGTAAGATTGAGGGAATGAAGGTTTACCTGAGTTCAGCTATCTGTAGAGCTAGAGAAAGAAAGCACTTGCAACTTACTTCATTCAATATGTCTTACTGTCTTATGTAGAATTAGTATTAGTGCATCCTTATTTCTTATTAAGTCATTCCTGATTTCCTTCCACCTCAGCCTGATATGCTTAATCCTACACCCTATTATTTAATACACTTCAATCAAACTTAAACTTCACTTAAGACAGCTTAAAATATCTCACTTTGTAACTTTTAATCTGTCAAAGAATTTAATTTTCTAAAAATTGGTCCTTCCACAAATGTGCAGTAAAACAAAAACTATTTTCTTAATTTTACATAAACTACTTGGTTAAAAGCATTAAAATAAGAGTAAAAATTAATGTTAGCAGATTACAGATAGGCTTTGTTAAAAAATATTTTCAATAGTACCATTTCACATTTCTCTCTACATTCTAATAATCCCAGTGTCACCAATAATTAATATAACTAGTTTATAATACATTTAGAATACACTGTATCTTTTAGAATACAGAATTCTTTATAAAATTCAGAAGCAATTCAAGCTTTTCCTCTTGTTGGTACACAAAACAACCAGCCATTACTGTTCACTGTCTTCTGTGAAATTATGCAATTACACCTCTAGGACGATGGTAAAGCTTAACTTTAGAGTAGGAATCCTATTGCTTCTAATTACAACGTATAAGTCTTAATTAAGTTACATACATGAAAACAGAAAACTGGTTAACAAACAGGGTCTTTAAAAAATAGAAGGGTTTTATGTTTTGTTCTATTAAAATAACTCAATATCCCCCTTTCCACATAGATAATAAAAATATTCATTCAGTCAACCAAAAACAATAGATTAAAGAAGTCTGACCTGGGATTTTTCACTCAAGGACTGTAACTTCAAGAGTTTCTGAAACCAAATAAGCTTCTATTTTTATACATCTTATTGAATCATGATTGCTGAATTGAATGTGTACCTATGTGCAAATGGCAATGCATTCTGAGCTGGTTCAGCCCTTGGCTCTGAGTTCTGTGTCACATCAGGGGCTCTTTCATCATCTGTCCCATTGATGCTTTCTGGTGTTAAAGGAGACTGAAGATCTCCGCCTGCTGATTCCTTTAAAAGGAAAGAAGAAAGGAAAAGAGAGAAAGAGGCTTTTAAAAAAGTGTTACACTTTTGTTGAAGCAGACATTGTCACCTAAATGAATTGCTTGTGATGAATCAAATAGCAATTGAAATTTCAATTAGATTTTAAAGAAAGACAATTATTTTTGTAGGAAAGCAACTGATAAGAAAATTAACCAAAATACAATTTAAAAGTATAAAGATAACAATTCAGAAAGTGCCTGGGTTATTACAAACAACTAAATAGAATAAATAAAATGAACAGAGTTACTTCAGAATTTGAAATGGCAGTTGGGCGGGGTGGTGTTTGCCTGCATCCCAGCACTCAAGGATGATGAGGCAGGAGGAGAGTGTCTTAAGGCCAGCTGAGCAGCACAACAAGACACTCTCAGCAGAACAAAAGGGTAGTACCACCTATTCCAGGGTAAGGCGGGCTGTACTAAGTCTAATAAAGCCTGAAATGAAATTTCCTTAGTTTCATCCTTTTCAGCTAAACCAAACGGGCCCTTTATTATTTAACAAACATTCACGGAAAACTCATTCCACCTCATTCATACTTCAATAAAACTATCAATACCTGTCTTTACTGTGCACAAGTTTGACAGGGAAACCTGGGGGACAAACTTCATAGAGTTAAGATTTCAGGCAAGCATCCTACTATTCTCTGGTATAAATTATTCCCTATGTTGTCACCATTCAGAGCCATCATCTCTGAAATCCCAGTTCCTGACAACTGTAGCAATTCTTATAGAGGGCCCAGTGTGTGCCCAGCATGGAGTGAGGCCATGGGTTTCCTCTGATCCTGTCCGACAGGAGCCACCTTTAAAGATACTGCTTCTGTGACTGCCAAAATTCATACTTTTCATGGAGGCTCCCCCCCCCAAGTTCTTAATTATAAAGTCTAGAAGATTAACAAGCTTTTAATTAAGTTAAAGGCCTTTTATAATTCAGTCAATATTAAAGATTAGCAAAATAGTAAACATTTATAAGCAATGCACTCCTCATTCCCCCCCCCCCAAAAAAAAACTGGAGAGAGGAATAGAAAAGGAAGGAAAAGAAAAATAAAATCTGAACTAACCCATATTTTTTTAAAAAAATATTTCTTTCCTAAATTATGTGAAGTATAGATGTTTGTGTGAGTGTATGCATGTGCCCACAGAGGCCAGAAGAGATTGCTGTATCCCTGGAGCTGGGTTGCAAGCTCCCTGCCATAGGTACTACAAACTGAGCTCTGACCCTCTGTAAGAACAATTAAGTGCTCTTAACTGCTGAGCCATCTCTCTAGTCCTAATTAATACTGTAAGATATACTAACTGATTGAAGCTCATGACTAACAGGTCAATCTGCATTCTGCTTATATAATTTTGTACCCAGTAACTGCATTAAATATCTAACAGGAGACAGATGTATTTGCCTTCAAGACTGTTTATGCCAACTGTACTTAGATAATAACTAGATTAAATATTATATAAATTAATGAAATTTGAAGCAAAACTAGAGTGGTTATTTTAATTAAAACCACATGAAATGCTTTAAAATGTCTGAAAAGCAAATGCTATAAAGTAAAATAAAATCCACAGATGAATTAAACATATATATATAAAACATATTTTTTATTTTTATATAATATCATATATACTACCATACATCAGAGAAATGATATAAAATAGAATATTCAGTGATCTTTGCAACTGCCAAAGTTTAGTTCTATTTAACCACCTTGAATTCATCTCTGCCTCTTGACTTCAGATGCAATGAGTCCAGCACCCTCACATTCTCTGCTGTAATGAACATATATCCCTCTGAACTGCAGGCCAAAATAAACCCACCCTTAAAAACAAAAACAATGCAAAGCAAAAAACAATCTCAAAACTGAAGAAGACTTGTAGAGGACGAAGAGGTCCTTGTGTACCAGATGAGTACTGGAGAAACCAGGAATGCTAAGCTCACAGTTGATCTCTTCAGAGGGACAAGATACTTGGCTATTCTCCCAGAATGCTGGGGGAACATGTAGTTTACAACCTGGTGATCCTTTGCCACCTGTTGAATCAGGTTCTGCTCATATTGCTCAGAATATTATGTTTGATAATCCCCCTAGACTTTTCCTCCTAAAACCTTGAGCACTGCTTCTAGGCCATACAACTCATCCTCACGAGAGATGTGATTTTTACTTCACAACTGCCCAAGTGACTTCCATGTTATCTTAGGGACAGGTCAAATCCCAACTCCCACAGGGATTGTTTACTTTAATCATTCTCCCTAGACTTTATCTTGAACACTCTTTCTAACTCAACAGAAACCATTTCAAGGATGAAGACATATGTACTTTGTAAAATTTCAATGTAAACATCTTGAGTTTTGTGTACCCAAGGGGATGAGCTAATTGTTATCTGGTAACTTTTATTCAAAACTGTACTGTGCTGAAATATGGCAAAAATACACGAGCTGATGTCAGACTCCAAGAAGTCCTGGTCCAGCACTGGTTACCTAAATCGGGCTAAAGGAGTTTCATTCTTGCCTCACCAGGATTGTTTCGTGCTGCCTTTACAGCCTGCAGAGACCTCCCACAACAACTAACTGTTGGTTTACTTAGTCTGTTAGAATCAAAACATAAAAGATAAATGTAGGATTCAAGTCAACAACATATTCAAAGGTTTTGCATTAAAATATTGAAGAATTAAAATTATTGCATGTTAACATAAATTTAAGTAAGAACCCTTTAAAATGTTTCCTCACATTTTCTGCAATAATGGGGACTGATGGGGCCTCCTGCATATTCTTGAGCAAGCACTGGATCACCGAGCTACAGACCAAGCCTGTTTTCTACTTACTGCTAAGATAGGCTCTCACTTATTTAAGTTCTCCAGGCTGGCTCGAAACTCAGTCTGTTGCCCAGGCATACTTTACAATCCTCCTGCCTCAACCTCCAGAGTACTTGGGATTACAGGCCTGTTTTTCAAGCCTTAGCTCTCTTTCTTGATTAATAGATCAGCTGTTGGTTTTGATTCCAACAAAGAGCCTGCACCCTTCAGTCTCCTGCTCTCCAATCTGTCCCACTCCCTTTGTACTGTTCTAGACTTCACCTAGACTTATTACAGCCATACAGACTTGACTAACAGTGACAGTGCTACTTTGTCAGGCTCACACTAGCTTTAAGGCTCTCCATACTAAGTCAGAAGTATATACAGCCTATGAAGTGGCTACCTTCTTTCTATCTAAATGCCAGATCCCTTTCATTTCAGGGTTGGAAGGTAGATGGAATGACTTACTTATAGCATTCCTTACCGAAACCAACTGCATCAGTATTTCCTGAAAGAAAATCAGGAATACAAATATCTGGGCTTCATCTTTGACCTATTACATTAGAAACTATAGTGTGCATTAATAAGTCTTCAAGAGGATTCTGATGCATGTTGTGCTGGTTGTTTTTTGTCAACTCAATGAGGGGAATCTTGCTTAAGGAATTGCCTATCAGACTAACCTGTAGGCAAGCCTGCGAGGCATTTTCTTGACTAATAATTAATGTGGGAGGGCAGTGGCAACTCTAAATTGGTGGTCCTGGGTCACGTAAGAAAGCAGTCGAGCAGATTATGAGGAACAAGCCAGTAAGCAGCATCCTCCATAGCTTCTGCATCAGCTCCTGTCCCCAGGATTCTGCCTTGGCTTCCCTCAATGGACTCTGACCTGGGATATGTAAACCAAATAAACGCTTTCCTTAGCACATTGCTTTTAGTCATGGCTTTACCAAAGTAATAGAAACCCTAAAACATATGGCATCTGTGTTTTCCTAACAACTGTTATGTGCCAGGCACTATTTAAAGACTTTGTAATTATTATCCTTACCATCATAACCACATCAACAGCAACAGGTGCCTATATTTCCTAAGAGTTTACTATATATAAGCATTTGCTAACCCTTACTGAAGTTTCACAACAGCTCTGAGAATATGTTGTTCTCATTCCCATTTTTCATGCACAATCCCTCCCCCCTTACTCACCTAATTCATAAAGCTAACAAAGATTAGTGCCAAGATTCAAGCTCCTCAAGAGCATGCACACATTGTTCACTATCTATGAGTTGCCATTATCCTTATCATATTCACCTCTCAATAAAGTGGTGTAATACTCATGCTAAGAAGTATGAACACTCTTGTGTTAAGCACTCCACCAGTCAAAGAAAAAACACTGAAGTTTGTCTGACTTGAAAGTGTTTATGCTTTTGTTTTGTGTTTTAATTTGTTGTTTGCTGTGTGTTTGTTGAGGTAGAAGGGGAAGGAAAGGTGTTAGGGTCAAGAGTTGGGTCTCCCCCTCCACCCTGGGGTTCTGGGGATCAGTTCCAGGGTGTCAGGCTTGCACAGCGAGTGATTTCATGTGCTGAGCCACCTTGTGCTCCAGCTCCTTTTCTTTTGTAGTGCTGGGCATCCCAGTCTAGAGTCTGGGGTGCAAGTGATCTCTATCACTGAGCTATATTCCCACCACACACTTAAATATTAACACATGTAGCATACCTCAAAAATAATGGTTTTGACCATCTATTTTCACGATTTTTTCCATTTAAATTATTCCATTCAAAGAAAACAGAAGCATTAGATTGTCAAAAATGCAGGGAAGAGGAGGAAGGAGAAATTGTTTTTTCTACTTTTCTTTCTGACTCCTATGTAGTAAGTTAATAAGCTTCAAATATTTGAAAAGATAAATTAAGGCCTGTATCTCAAATGCTGATCAAATTAATATTATTCATCCTTTTTATATTACAGCATTTTTCCAAGTATGATCATCTTTTCTATATCCTTGATCAAAGCTAAAGGTTAAAGGACATTCCTTCCATCAAAGACAAGGAATTAGCTTGCTAACTTACAATAGTTCACAACCAATTAAACACAATGTTAAGTTATAAGTGGAGAAATGGTAACTGAATACAATGACAATGTATCACCCACTATAATTTTATTGATGTTTGTGCATTTGCTTACTGAATGTGCTTTTTGTTGGTAACAGCAAAATCATTCACCTGAAGAATCAGAACTATCAATACATACAGGCACGTGATTTTAGCTTTTAAGCTCAAAGGAATCACTGAGTGGCAGAGCATTTGAAAAAGAGACACAATACAGTTTCACAAAATCACCCACATCATCCCAGGCTGCTGCACACAGAAGGAAGAATGGGTTTCACTTTCTCACAGAAAATGATTAGAATGTGAGGAAAGCATATTTAGGAGATTCTCCTAATTAAAATAAAAATGAACTCTTTATACTTAGTGATGTAGTGAGATAGTCCTTTTGTGGCACTGACCACGCCCATTGGGGTGGAGCCATGGGCGGAAGTGACCTGTGGAAGGAGGGGGGGGGCAGGGAAGGCGCTCTCTTTCTGGCGTGACTCGGACAGGAGAGGATCGGGTTGACTACATAGTGAGGCTTACCAAATAGATGTAAGTAGATTTTAAGATCAGGAAAAGCCATATGTCTTATATTTTACACTGTTTTATATTTTGTAATGTTTTGATTTTTAAATTATTATTATTGTTATGGTAGGGGGATGCACAAGCTATAGCAGGTTTGTGGGGTACAGACGACATGGATGCTTGTGAATTCTGGGGAGAGAACTCAGGTTGTCAAGTTTGCACATAAGCAACTCTACTCATCACAACTATCCAATATGTTGTAACATTTCAAACTACTTCTCTGCCCTAGAACTAGCCAATACTTAGTGAAACTAGGAGCCTAAAGCAGAGCAGGCCTTTGATGTCAAACTAGCCATGCTAGTAGCAAACAAACCAGTTTTCTTTATTTGGCTTAGTACTGCACTAACATTTCTTTGTCTTAATCACTCCAGAGCCAGAGCAGAGCCAATAGAAACTGAGAGCCAATGAAATTGCTCAAACTAGCCAATCCTAAACTACTTTTATTATTCCTCCACTTTCCCCATAAAAATCACACAAGAAAGTCTGGCATAGATTATTTGCTTTGCTCGTTCTGCCTCTTAACTACTCCCTTCAGGCATTCCCTTGTGTCACACCTAGCTTCTAGGACATGAATGCATTTTTGTTTACTTGTTTTTCTGAGCCTCTCCTTTCCTTCCTCTAGGTGGCCAAATTTGTCTTACCACTACCTGCATAAAAGAACCTGGAAAAAACAAAGGGTGATCACCTTGTGCTTTTGCTCTTCTGTTGTTCGGTATTGTGTTGGTTTGAAAGAAGATGGCCCCCAAAGGGAGTGGCACGCTTAGGAGGTGTGGCCTTGTTGGAGAACGTGTGTCACTGTGGGGTGGGCTGTGAGGTTTCCTCTGTTCAAGCTTCTCTCAGTGAGACACTTAGTTCACTTCCTGATGCCTGCAAGCATTCCTGCCTGCACGCTGCCATTCTCCCCACCATAAACTGAACCTCTGAAACTGTAAGTGAGCCCCTCAACTAAATGTTTTACTTCTTAAGAGTTGCCATGGCCGTGGTGTCCTTTCACAACAATAAAAACTCAAACTAAGAAAGAAGTCAGTACCAGGAGTGGAGTACTGCTGTTACAGGCCTAACACTGTGTTTGTTTAGAGGAATTTGGATTTTGGTACTTTGAGTTTGGAAAGCAATGGAATACTTTAAGCACTGCTTAATGGGCCAAACTATTAAAGATGGTGCTAAGAGTTATTTGAACTATCGGAGGCTCACTCAAAAAGTTTCAGAGAGACTGGTGTTGGTGGCACATGCCTTTAATCCCAGCACTTGGGAGGCAGAGGCAGGAGGATCTAAGTGAGTCTGAGGCCAGCCTGGTCTACAGACCTAGTTCCAGGACGGTCTCCAAAGCACCATGTCTGCCTACATGCCACGATACTCCCCACCATGATAATGGCCTGGACCTCTGAAACTGGCAGCGAGCCCCTTTAATTCAATGTTTTACTTTTTAAGAGTCGGTCATGGTGTCTCTTCACAGCAATAAAAATGCAAACTAAGACAGGTACATAAAGGTTATCTGGGTTAATATTGATTTTTAAAATTATTCTTGTAGACACTGACATGTTTTCTGTCAGAGACTAATTAAACAGTGTACTTCTAGAACTATTTTGGTAATTAATCTCACTCTGGCATAGAGGACATGAAGGTCTGAAGTGATCAAGGCTCACACATGAAAGCAGATCAACCACACCCACCTGTGAAGGTGTACTGGTCAGCTCCATCTTCTCCTGTGACTTCTCTTTTGCAAGACGAGCAGCTTCTTTAAATTCCTGAAACTTTTCTGCAAACTGAACGCACAGAGACTATATACATTAACCAATAGCAGTATGACACAAAGCCCATTTTTCCTTGGTTTCCTTTATTTTCTAAACTGACTCTTACATAAGCAGCACAGCCCTTCCAACAAATACAGCTTGCAATATGGAAATGATAGAAAAATAAGCCTGAACCCCAAACACTGTACATGAACACTGTGATAAATCCTATTCAAAATATCACCACACAAAGAAGTTAGAATTTGGCAAGCTAGTTTATCTATATTCTCCTTTGGTTATTAAGGAACAATTTATTAAGACTCAACATGAGTGGTAGAGTCGGTTGATAAGCATTTACTATACATTTTTTTTAATTATTAAGTAAATGTAATCATTAAGTATCTATTTCTACTTCAAAATACTAAGAAAAAGCGTTTAATATTAGTAGAATATAATGCCCATACTATGTAAGTCATACAGATATATATCATTATATTTATGATTATCACTAACAACTAAAAAACTCATTAGCAAAGAGTTCTAAACAGCCAATTCAGTAACAGAAAACAAAAATATAAAATTAAAAAAGAATAACATAAAAGGTTATTAAAATGAAATGCTAATTCTCAGAAACCCATAGAAACACTGTCATACACAGTGTCTATTTATTTGGGATATGGAAGCTATTCTATCACTATATTCAGATGTAGTAAGGTAGGCTACAAAATAAACCTGAAAACTTAATTCTCCATAACTTAAAACACCTGTTAGAGTTGGCAATAAAAAAATGTCAACTATATCATATTGCTCAACATTCAATCAAAACTCAAAAATGCTAGGGGTTACAACTAGTGAATATATTATAACGTGAAGAGGGAAAAAAGTCTTAAAACATGAAAGCCATTCCCAGACACACATCCCAAATAAACAACTAAGAGGAGGTAAGATGAGACAGGTTTTAAATGACTATTCCTTTACTATATTTGCTAGCTACTCAGTAACTTGGAAACATATAATGAAGGATTTAATCTATTGTCAAAATTACTTAAGTTTAGAAGACATTTCATGAACATTTGTTTCAGAAATCAACCTACAACTTAGCCCTTTGTTGTGAAAGACCATGAAATTCATGTAGTAAAGCTACTTGATTTCTCTCCATTACAAAAAACTTTCTATAAAGTGTCTGATTAACCTCTAATGTGTTAAAAGTATGTATATAACTTTTCAAGGAAATCATTTCTGGAAGTTTTAATTTGTCAGATTGCTATATGAGAAACTTTGATCCAAAACTCATACCTACACCACAATTCATAATATTTAGAAAGTAAGTCTTGCTAAGAGCAGTCCTATAAGGCCACATACATTATAAGCATTTTATAGAGAATGGTTTATAATCACAAAGACAATAGTTAAAATAGCCTCAAAATTTGTGCATTAAACTTTAATTTATATTGAAAAGGAATGTTTACAACTAAAATAAAACTAAGTAGATTATTTCAATACTAACCTAATTATAAATCAAGTCAATAAATATTAACAAAGGTGTAAGACATTTAAAGTAACTCGTTTTAAAGGATCTCAACAATTTCTACAATTAATAAGCTTAAGGTTTAATGTATATGTGAACTGCATCTATCTACAAAAATCTGTCACCTTGCATTCAAATAATTTAATTTTCAGATGCCGTTTAAATTAAATCTCATGAAAGCATCTAAAATTCTGTTAAAAGGGCAACCCCTTTAAACAGAACAGTTAACACAGAAGTTTTAACATAAATCTTTATGCATTATGGACACAGAATCTAGACAGAAAGCTGAGTAATATTCATCCTAATCTGTGGTGATATTTTATTTATGATCTAAAAAATAGAAGCTTGCCTGAAGGTCAGAATGCAAAGCTAGCCACACTAGTTAGCCATAGAAGTCAGGCACTGGTTGAATACACCTTTAATCCCAGCATTTGGGAGACAGAGGCAGGCAGATAGCTGTTAATTCAAGGTCACCCTGGGCTATACAAAATTGATCCAGTCTAAAAGAGAAACAGAGCTCACACAGGTGACCTCAGCACTTGGGATGCACCTTTAACCCCTGCACTAGAGAGGACTATAAGGCAGGAGAAGACAGGAGCTTAGTGCAGTGTGAGGTTTGGTGGGGAGCAGTGCAGTCTGGAGATGCAGTCTTGAGGACAGGATCTCCCCTTCGGTTTGAGCATTGAGAGAGGTGAGAACTCTCTAGTGGCTGGACGCTTTGCTTCTCTGGTCTTCAGCTTTAATTCTGTCTCTGGGTTTTTAATTATTAAGACCAACTAGAATTCATGCTACATTAATCATCTCAGTATCGTACACATCTTTCCTGTGTACTCTATATGCGCAAGAACTCAAGTTGTCCCTGCTGTAAGCATGGGGTGGCTTTCTTTATAGGCAGGACAATTGCTTATTTCTAGTATTTAGCCTGGTGATGCTCTGCATTTTATAAGTCTTTCCAGACATCATAATTCATTTGATCAACATTATCTAAGAAATTCCCCTTGGTGCTGACATTCAGAGATTCTACATCCAAGCAAATCACAAGTTTTCCCAACAATCAATTCTTATATATGACTGTTGTCATATTAAGGAACAAACAACAGCAACAAAATCCACTTGAAGTCTATTTTCCTGTCAACTGTATTTTCACAATTTGGAAGAGTTTGCTTATCTTGAAGGGTACTAATTTTTTTTCAGCAAAATCCCTTCTAGAGAGGTAGTTCCCACCTTTTACTTCCTGCCACACAGGCAATTCACTACAAGAAGCCTTATTAACCAGTGGTGATTATTCTGGATGTGTATAATTATGGAGAATCCAATGATATTTTTATGTTAATATTATAACTTGTACTTGTTATGTAACATTTAATATTACATTAATATTTATATTTTAAAGTCACTATAGTTCTATCACTATAGAAATTAAACAGATTTCTCCTGTATTTTGCTTTATCAACTTCCTATTATATATGTTGAACAGATAAATTAGACAGGAAGATTTTCTCAGGGACTACTGAAATAACTTACTTTGGAAAGATGATGCTCGGAAGAGAATCCCAATCCATAAACAGTGTTTGCCCGGCTATCAGCCCACTGGCCAAACTTTTGAGATGTTTTAGTAAATGTCATATTTGGAGTGATGGTGCTATTTATTATTGCCTGAAAAATAAAACAAAAGTCACCAGGCAAAATAAGCAAATGGGCATTTAAATATAAGACCATTTCAGCTACATAAAAACAAGGTCATTTGTAACCCACAAATATGTAAAGATAATTGCAGTCGTAGCAATATAGAAATATGTAACTACTAGAATTATCCATACATTTTTAATGATCCAAAAACTTCAAAGGTTTTTGTGTGTATGTGTTGGGGTAAGGGTGTGTGTGTGTACATACTGTGTGTGTGTGCACCTGCCCAGGATAGCCAACCTCAGATGTTATTCCTCAAAAGCTGTTGGATTTATTTTGAAACAGGTCTCCCACTAGGACCGGGAGCTGGCTGATTAGGTTAAGTTGTCTGGCTAGCAAAGGTAAGTAATAAACCTGTCTCCACCTCCCCAGTGTGAAGGTACAGCTTTTGTACATGGATGCTGGGGACAGAACTCAGATCCTCGTGTCTGCACACTTTACTGATTGAGCTAGCATCCATGTCCCCAAAGGCATACCCTGTAAATCTACCATTTTTAACAGGTTGATAATGGACAAATGTTAGTAGCTACTTTTAGCTTGGTTTTAGAGCAATTGCCTCTTTTTGGTAGAGGGGCCATCAAACTCAAGACCTTGCATGTACTAGGCAAGTGCTCAACTACTGAGCCTTAAAAAATTTTGAATGTGGTCAACTTCTTCCCTTTGAATGTTGAGGATCAATATTTATTAATTTTAGATGCTATTCTTTGGAAACAAACAGGCTTTACTCTTAACAGAATCTATCAAAAAAAAAAAAAAAAATGTAGAAGGAGCTGAAGAAATATCCAAGTGGTTAAGAGGGTTAAGAGAACTGGCTACTTTTCCTGGGTTCAATTTCTAGCACCTATATTAGCAGCTCACAAACGTCTGTGACTCCAGTCCCAGGAGACCTGACACCTTCTAGTTGAGTTTCCAAGCAACCAACATGAATGTGGCACACTGGCATGAAGCAACAAAACACCCACATATATAAGATAAAATTAAATAAAAAACAAAATAGTGTATGCATGAATATAAATGATTGTTATTTTAATGTATAATCAAGCTTTTTACAATCTTATTTACACAAAATATATTTTCATACCAGACAGAGAGAGACAGAGAGAGTCACTTAGCAGGACTTTTCTCTACTCAAGAAAACAACAAACTCCTAACAAGTATTTTCACTTTTTTTCTCATAAAATACAGATTGGTGACAATATCATTTCTATTCCATACATAATTTCTTAGAAAACATAGCATTTTTAGCATGTTAATAAAGATTAACTCTGGAGATCTTAACACATTGCAGGTATTACAACATACTAATTCATGCTCTCTGCCAGTCCTGGGAAGGGACATTTATAGTCGGGCAGACTGGTGCCCCCTAAAACTAAGAAATATAATTGCATCAATAACAAAAATATTTGTGTTGTCAAATTTGAAATTATCATCTAGCAAACTAGTAAATGTGCAATGAAAATCCAGCATTTTCTGAAAAAAAATTAAATTTATTTACCAAGGGAAACACTACAAATGTAAATGTCTATGTACGATCAGGAACTGATGAGGTTTTAGCAAAGATATATGGACATACATGTCCTGCTAAAAAAAAGGATGGCACAATAGAAACTGGCTCCCTCCTTTCTCACAGGAAACAGATGCTATCTATTGTTGTATGAGCACTTTGTCTTTGTACAAAATCAAAGCTTCTTCACTACTTAGTTCAAAACAGTTTCCACTAGCATATCATTTTAGGTGTACATAAAGCATGACAGCAATTATGTATTTGCAAGAAATCTTTTCTGAGTGATCAGTGAACTTCAATTTATGAAACAATAATGGTTATGGGGGCACTGTTTATTATAGGTAATTTTAAAGTGTATAGCTGATTTCCAGGAGGTCCACTTCCACCTATCAGGCAATCAGAGCTGTATCTAAATTGTGACCATGACTTTATTCAAACTTCACAAGGCAATATTCTGAACTGTTAACTAGGCATTTCCAGACAGGGAATGAATGAGAGGGGGGGGGAGAGAGAGAGAGAGAGAAGGAGAGAGGGAGAGAGAGAGAGAGAGAGAGAGAGAGAGAGAGAGAGAGAGAGAGAGAGAGGGAGACTGAGACTGACGGACTCTGAGCTTTTTGAGGCAATCATGAATGAAACAGTGCGTTATTATTTCAGTACACTTTTTCTTCTAAGACATGGACTACTTCAGTTGTCCCCTATTTCCATCTAACCCTTTTTAAACCCTATCTAATAAAAAGTACATTATACTTGTAGTTTAGATCAAGTGACACAACGGGTTACAGAAACTTAAAGTTCAAGTAGGAAAAATAAATTACCAGTCTAAAGCCTGAAATACCATTTAGTATCTGTTGTATCCCACTAAACCAAATAGTTAGGAGCAGCTATTCTTCATTAAGTAATACTTCACAGAAATGAACTGTTATCATCTCAAGTCTTTTAAGACCAATTATTTGGGTGAAACACAGGTTACTCATGTATTTGTAAGACACAAAGTACATATAGCAGCCCTGAGGTCCTATAATCTAGTAAGATTTCAACACAACATCCACTACCCCTGCCCACCTCCTTTGTCTTTGTGGTAGCGGTGGTGACTGACTCGGACCAAAGGCTTTATTTATGCATGGTATACTTCCAGCCCTCCCTATAAGACAGTTAAAAAGACACGGAACGAGCCTAATGAAAAATCAGACAAGTTTAGCATTACATTAAATGAACTTTCAGTCCTCAAACCATACTAGGTCATATGTAAAATTATCAGCCTAGTAATATTAATAATAAGTATATATAAGGCAACTGCCATAAATGCTGTACTTTCTTGTTGTTATTGTTGCTATGCAAAAATGTGTCTATGTGTGTGCACATGCATGGCCTGGAGGTCATGGGACAAGTTAGGCTTCAAAACTGCAAGTTAAATAAATCTTTTTCTCCACAAGTAACCAATAACTAACATTGTTATAATAATGAAAAAGTGACTAATGGAAATTCACTGTTCAAGTATTTTCTTATTATTTAACATCAATAGAGAGATACAAGAAATACTCATTAAGTAAACTAATTCACCACAAATCTGAAGAATACGTTTCTTCATAAAACTCAATATAATAAGCGAGTTAATTTATTCAAAAACCCTGATGTTGCTACTCTAAGAATGATCATTTTTTGTTTCTTAAAGTTAAGCTTCAATAATTCAAAAGGGAATATTTTAATGAAAATAAAAACATGAATGAAATAAAAGTTCGATAAAGGGAGTAAGATTATCTGAAGTAAATGTGGCTTACCTTTGAGCCATCTAAACTGATTATCCTATACACATTTCTTGTGCTGTCATAAAAATAAGATACAGTAACTGCATGCTTGCTGGTGGGTACCCAGTTCTTCTTTGTGTTTGGGTCAATCTGGAAGACATGAGCTCGAGTGCTGAAGATAGGTTGTTCCCTGAGCAAAGAAAGAAAAAAGAAAAACAGAAAACAGTTGTATTTCATTAGACAAGGAGACAAAAAACTGTAAGGTGACTACATCAGTAGAAACTTATACTTTCCGATATCAATAGTGTAACTATACCATTATAAGCTTCTTTAAATCAATTATAGCCAATTCTTGCTACTCGGAGATTATGTACACATAATTTAGCTGCTCAAAAGAAATAAGTCATCAGTGATGCTGTGTAGGTTTCTGCCTGATTTGCAAGCATCAGAACGCCCTTTGGACATATCTCTGAGGAATTTTCTTGATTAATGATTGATGGGGGAGGGGAGGCTCAGCCCACCGTTGGCTTTACTGCCCGTGGCCCCGGGTTGCAGCAAGCTTGGCCAGCCAGTAAGCAGTATCCCCTGCTCTCAGTTATTGTTTTATCACAGCAATAGAGAAACAATCTAACAGACACCATGCCCCCCAATCCTACAGAGCTGTAGAAAAATGTGAGTCACCCAACACGTGCACTTTTCCACCTGAAGATGAACAAGACAATACTGTCGTCTTGCCTTAGCACTCAGACTACACAAGCAGGTGTCTTTTAGTGGTCTCGTTAGTGCCACAGTTTTGCACTGCTGTGCTATTATAGATGTTGTTACTGCTTACGATGGCCTCTCAGCATAATGCTGAAGTGTTCCTAAGTACTGTATACTCATAGATGCAAAGTTAATGTGCCCTATGAAGAAAAATGGGTGTTAGATAAGCTTCATTCAGGCACAAGCCATGCTATAATTGGTCACATGTTCAATGTCAAAACAGTGATAATAAAAGGAATTACACATTAACTGGGTGTTCCAGGGCATACCCAGGGCATACTTCACAATTTGTGAAGCAGAGATAGGATAGCTTATACATTCAAGGGCAAACTGAGCTGTAAACATAACACCACCATGTCTACAAATACATGAAAGAAACGTGCATCAAACACTATAAAATAAAAGAATCCTTCTATTTGACTCTAACTCTAACATTGTATGCACTTACAACTGCATCATTCTGCAATAACTCCATTAAAAATACTATCCTTTCATGAGCTATACTGGAAAGTATATGGAGGAGTATACTCAAAACCATTGACAATACTTTCTTAAACCAAGGAGGATCTTAACAATGTACAAGAAGGTTTTACAAATAGAAAGAAACAAAAAGTAACTACTACTCAAAACACTATACAAGGTAGAAAAGAAGGCACAAGGCATTCTGCTCATAGCAGGAGCACTATAGCCCAAAGTTGTCAAGTTTTGAGTAAAACTTGCTTAGGAAACAACACTCACCAGGATGTCTTTGCCGTTCTTTTCCCTTAGTCCAAACAAAATTACCTACCTACCTACCTACCTACCTACCTACCTACCTACCTACCTGTGTAGAAAGTAGCTCAGGCTAGTCTTGAACTCAAGATCCCCCTACCCTAGCCTCCTGAGTGCTGAGATTACAGAGGGTAAGCGACCATGCTGGCTCAAAATGTTAACCTTTTAATTGGAAATATATAATATTTAAATCTAAATATTAGAGTAAGAAAAAGAAAAACAAGACAAAGAAAGGAACAAAGCAGTGACAGGAAATCTGATCTACGGTAAAAGGCTCTTCAGGTTGAGCCTCATAAATGGGACAGCAGGTCTCCCTTCTATCCAGTTTAGCACTTACAGTATTGGTTAAAAAAAAAAAAAAAAAGGTTACTTCCCTGCAGGTAAGCTGCCTCTTTCCCAATTTTATTTCTGGAAATAACACCAGGCTCCCACTTTCATTAAAGGGGTTTTTTGTTGTTGTTGTTTTGTTTTTGGTTTTTTTTTTTTTTTTTTAAAGGAGTAATACATCTGTGCCAGTCCCTAAAAATCAAAGTGTAACTGGTATTAGATAGATTCCCTTAACTGACACACACTGGTCTGGCCGGGCGGTGCATGGAGAATACTGAACTGGTACAGTCTTACACACTCGCTCTTTCGCATGTTCAGTCCTCTGTTCATAGGGAAGCTGCCCTTACAACAAGACCTATCTGTCAAAAGCTCTGAAGTCCCTGTCTTTCCTTTTTTCACCTTTTACTTAAAGTTACAGGCTAAAGGACAGTTGCAGACCATGGCTAGCTCCAACTCACAGGAAAAGTGAGTCACACACAACTTCATGAAGGTATATAGAGAATTTCCCCCACCCTCCCCCCTGTCCTTGAACTCACAGAGGTCCACTTGCCTCTGCCTCCTAAGTGCTGAGATTAAAGGTGTGTGCCACCACCACTCTATTGATGGGCTTTTTTGTTGTTTACAACTGATAGGAGAAAATTTATAGTTCAGACTAGTGATTCTAGAAATATATGCTAATAAACATTTTCTAAGAAACCAAATGAGCAATTAAACTAATGATACTGTCCCAACAAGCATTCTATCAATTGACAAATCTATACTCACTGTATATACAATGTCTTCAATAAAGTAAGGACTTTCCATACAATGACTCCCCCAATTTACATTAATTCCTTCAGTAACACCTGCTAACTAGTTGTTTCATAAACAAATGACATTTGAATATCAGCTAAGCATATACTTTGTACAATATTCTAAATAAAAGTTCAAATTAAGATTTTTGTGGTCAAAAGCCAACTTATCAAAGTCTGGATGATATAGACTAGGGGAATAAAGGTCACTAATACAAAGAGGAAAATTCGTATAACTAATGAGAACACTATAACATCTGATATAGCATTCAAGCACAAGATTAAAAAATATCTGGGCTAGAGGCTGGAGATGCTGGGACACAGAACTTTAAAAATAAAACATTCTTTAGCATGATAATCTGAATGAGGGTTCTCATGGACAAAACAATCATGGAACAATTGGAAGACACAGTACACTGTGTGTTGTATTTAGCAAGAACTTTAGTGAGAGGGCTGGAGAGAGGGCTCAGTGGTTAAGAGTTTTGGCTGCTCTTCCAGAACACGGGGCTCAATTTCCAGCACCCACATTACTGATCATAACTACCTATAATTCAAGATCCAGGGGATCTGACACCTTCTGCTGATCTCCTTGAGCATACACACATGTGGTTCAAAACAACCATACCCACAGTTTTTTTATTTTTTTAATTAAGTAAGAATTTTAGTGAGTATACAAGACACAAGAATGAATAAATAGAAAAGTGTGGGGATCTCCACTGGAAGCTACTGAAACCAGGCAGGACATAAGTATGAGCTTTAAGGAAGATATAAAGTTGGCAGCACTATGCTTGCCTATCAGGCAGGAAATGCATAAAGTTTTACATTCAATTCTCAGAACTGGAGGTTGGATGAGGTGAGGGGAGAATGTCCTGTTGCTATGTAAGAGGAAACAGACAGGATGTTATTAAACATCTACAATGTATAGAATAGCAAGGACTTATCTAGCCCAAAATGTCAAAGGTATGATACAAATCCTGATAAAAGAGGAACCCCAGTTTTCTGGATTTCTATTTTGGGGGACTGAAAAATAACAGTAGCCAGGGTAGTAAATAGAACAGAGGATTTGAGCCTGGAAGATGAGAAGTAGAGCTCAATCTTGACCAAATTCAGATGACTAAGAACAGGCGTATAGATCTGTCAGGTTAGAAAATCAACATCTGTTTAGAAGAGAAAACCATGTGGAGTGCAAAGTTTAAGGAAACCATCGGTCTTATAACCATGCGATCTAAAGTATGTTTCAACACTATGCATTTTAATAAGCTCCCTTAGAGAAAAGCTGGGGAAGAAGTGGAAGAGAGAATTAACCAAAACATTAGGTCTCATCTTTAGATGACTTAAAATGCATCTCAGACTGACGCCAAGTATCCAAGTGATAAACGCAATACTTTTTCTAATAAACTAGATAGCAATTATTAGTTAGCAATTATTAGTAAGAGTTCATTTTACTTCCTTCACAATAATTCACAAAAATTGTAACTGAATCAAATAGTGTTTTCCTAACTATTTTATGAAACTGAGGAGTTCCATTTTAAAGTAAGTTTTGTAAACACTGTGTCAGATCCAATTCTAAAGTATCTATCATGTACATCTGAAGAATAAAGATCCTAATTAGTTCTGCAATAAGATATTCATGTAACTTTAATTCAGTACATAGACAATTATTTTACCTCTGATCTCTTCTTCATGCTAGGACTTGCATTTATATACACACTATAAATTTTGAGGTATATGTTACCTCATTGAAAAATTGGTCTTGATATTTGACATTGTTACTAATGTTACTAATTATGCTTATATAATAATGGTCTCTAGGAAATATGTATGTATGCAGACAATGCAAAATTGAGAGTTTAATAATGACTGCAGTATTATTTAAGTAGATACTTGTTAAGAACATTCAAACTAACCATTCTAAGAAACAACATAAACCTCCATTCAGAATCACCATGAAATGCTTTAAACTAGTTTAGAAAAGTGAAACTATATATATACACACAGATTCACACACACACACAAACAAAATGTCAATCCTAGAGATATGCCTAGGTTACTTGATAATTTCTTACACATCTGTAACTAGAACAGAAAGTGGTTTAAAAAAAAAAAAAAGCACTGTATTAATATAAGAACAGCTTACTGAGGTTTTTTTTTTTTTGTTGGTTCACTAAATTATTTTAGTAAACTGCTATGAAAATAAGTCTAAAATCCTATATATTGTTAAAGACTAAAAAGCTGTTACAGTTCTATATTCAGTAATAGATTCTAAAACTTTAAATACAGACATGGAAACCTGGAAGTAGAAGATACCTGAGGGGGAAATTTTTTAAAAAAATAAACTTATAATATTGTTATAAAAAAAGTTTCATTCAAATTAACTGGAGTTGACAAATATTATATCTACATCTCAAACATCTGTGCAATAAGAAACAAGCATTTAAAATGAACAAAACAAACATTGGACTAGATTTTTGTATACTGTATACAATATCTGTATATTGATATAAATTTGAGAGTAATTTTGTTAAAATATACTGTACACATTTCTAATTTTGTTCGAGGCATTGTACCTATACAGCTCATTTAAAATGTAATGCAAATTTCTAGTTCTTGAAAGTTATTATTACCAACTGTTTATGATAATAAGGAAATGCAGGTTAGTAATTAGTTACCTCTTACAATTAAGCTTGAAGTCATATTAGGTATGTTTTCAAAGTCAAAAGTGATATAGTTTAGATAGACAGGTCACCTTCAAACACTTCAGAGATCTACAGAATATGGCATTTAAGATGTTTTAATAATATAGGTTCTTTATTTTGTGAGAAGGAGACATGTCTGCTCTTGGCAGCACCACTCTACTTCAGAGAAGAAGAGGGGCATCAAAGAAACTCCACATGGAATTTACTTTCTTTGTGGCAAAATTAAGCTACTTGGCAAAAAAAAAAAAAAAAAAAAAAAAAAAAAAGAAAAGAAAAGAAAAAAGAAAAAAGAAAAAAAAAGTGCTCTTGCCATGACTGCTGACAGTGTGCCATCCTAATTAGACAAGGAGGACACAAAATAAAGTGACTGCCAAACCTTGTCAAAACAAGGCAGGACAATCCTTCAAAAATCCTTTTTCATAGAAAAGTCTGCTGAATATTTTTGGCCTGTAGGCCAAAGATGGATGCCCCAACATTGCAGAGGAACCTTGGGTGAGTATCTGGGCAGCCAACTGTTTTTGTCATTTCTCATAATTTTGGAAGTCACTTGTTTGCACTTCCTGCTTACTCAGTTAATATTATTTCCTTTTCAGGTCTCTGAGGGAGTTGAAGACTAGATAGTAATAGCTTTCTTGGTTTACCAGATACAGAAAAGAAACTCACTAAAGAGGTATAAAGTGTATGAGGTTGAGAGACATCAAACAATAGTTTTGGATGGTAATGTGAGTTATGATAGAAAAGTAAATTAGGTACAAGCCTTTGAACTCATCAAGATAGGATAATGCAGTATTTCTCTAAGTTTGTCAGATGCAAATGGATTAGACATTGTATATGTATTTCCTGTCTGTATATGTTGTATATAGTTATTGTACTTACTATATATAGTTTTTCTTATATTAGTTATAGCCTTTTTTATTTTAGACAAAAAGGGGGAATGTGGTGATATTTTGTTTATGCTACAACAAAGAAAGATCAGAGTGCAAAACTAGCCACACTAATTAGCAACAGAGGTCAGGCAATGAAGGCACACACCTTTAATCCTAGCACTCAGGAGACAGGCAGATAGATCTGTGTTAGTTCAAGGCCACCCTGGGCAACATGAAATTGATTTGGTCTAAAAGAAAATAGCTCACACAAAGGTAATCCCAGCATTTGAGATCACACACCTTCAATCCCAACACTAGGGAGGTGGAGACAGGGGTCATATGGCTGGACGGAGAGAAGACTGTAAGGTAGGAGGAGGTAAGGAGCTCATGGCAGTCTGAGGATGAGGTCTGAGAACAGGATTGCTCTTTTGGTCTGAGCATTGGTAAAAGTAAAACCTCTAGTGGCTGGCTGCTCTGCATCTCTGATCTCTCAGCTTTCACCCCGATGGCTGACTCTTGAGTTTTTCTTGACCAAAGAGAATTAGTTCTACACACCTGCCTCTACAATTCCATTCTTGCCCGAATTGGTCTATAAATGGACCTCTGAAGTAATGATTCAGGTCAATGAAATAAGTCAGAAGTTTGCTGGAGGTTGCTAAGGATACTCACCAAGAGATAACACATAAGAAAGAGGCTTGTCTTAAACACTACTGGCATAAAACAACTATACCCAAAGAAATCCTAATATGGTAAGGGAAACACAACTGAACACACAGGCAACATTCTTCGTCAGTATTACATTGGATATCAAAGAATCAGTCCATTCGTTGTATCGCTAAATAAATGAGTCAGCCTACCTGCAGGCTTTTGCTGTGATAAAACGTTTCCTAAGTCAAATAGTTGCTACTTAAAATACACACAAATAGGAATGGAAAAGGTTAATGTATAAATGAGCTACAGTAACTTGTTTCACCCCTTTTTGCTTCAATGTGATTACTGGTCCTGCACAATTCCAGCCTAGCTAATTATGGACTCACAGTTGTTCATTACCTTCTTAACCAATCCACAGTACATATGATTTGGGGGACTCAATAGCTAAAGTTATAACTGCACTGAAATTAACAAGGAAGGAGGAGGAAGAAGTAGAAAGGAGAACATGGAATGTTGCCACAGTCTACTCCCAGTTGATTGTCTATCACAGATTTAACACCCAAAACTATTAATCAGAACACAGCAGCGTAAGAGCTATGCAAGCACAGCCACCAAAAGAGATAAGTACTGCTGGGACTTTGAAAAGCAGCTGCATGAAGGAGGGTGGGACAGGGAACTGACTACTTTTGTTTATATTCCTTTAACTACTATTGAATTTTTCTAATCTTGCAAAAGTACTGCAGTATCTTTAAAAATGTCAATGTGCAATAGTTACATTTATGTAGCTTGAGAAAAGGATGCTTTAGAGAACATCTTAAGAGCCAGTGAACGGCAATTTTTAGCACCTTAGAGTCTGATGGACTTCGGAGTATGTGACACAAAAGCATTTCTATTATTCCCAGTGAGGAAAAAAGGAGAGTGAAGGAGCAGGAACTTAAACCTGCCTGACAGCAAGACTGAAGTCCGGAAGGCACTCAACTTCTGACAAAAATGCCCCCTTGATCAGAGTAATGTAACAAAGCAAGGCCTTTATCTGATGTGGCAAGAGGAGAAGGGTGGTACTTGGTAAGATTAAAACCCAGAACAAGCACAAGGCTAAGCCAAGGTATGCACAGATGCTGTCTAACATGCATTAACTCCCTGCAGGTCTAAGAACAACTCAGTGTGTACCCGATGTAGTGACCACACCATGCCTCTGTCAAGCAGGAGCAAAAGCACTGATCTTTCCAAATTTATAATATAAGCTGCTTATCAACAAGACTAAATCTCAATTCCTTTCTCAACATACCTAACAAAAATCTTGACTAAAATGTCCGGTGTTTCTTGTACAAACCAAGAAAAAGTACCACATAAGAAGTCTAAGGGATCTCTGACAATAGAACCAGGATGTATTCCTGGTGCATGAAAGGACTTTGGGAGCACATTCCCCATGGAGGGATGCTCCCTTAACCTAGAGGCAAGAGGGAGGGCCTAGTCCAAATGACTTGACAAAATTTAGATGACCCCTCCTGGAAGGCATCACCCTACATGTGGAGTGGGGGTGTGGTCAAGGGGGGATGGGAGGGTGGGAGAGAGGGAGAGGAAAAAGAAAAAGAAAGAAAGAAAAAAAGAATTCCTGTTGCTATATTATGTGCTTAAGTGGGGTTTCCTTATTCAAGGAATGTTCTACTAAAAACATTCTACTTTGAGGGAAAGGGTTCTACCACTGCCTACCCAACAGTTACACTCTAAGAACCCCATCTAGTGATGAACCAAGCAAGTTAATGTGTGACAAATACGAAGTTATAACATGACAATGCCATACAACAGGGGGTAAACAGACTTAAAAGTTGGCACTGCCAACTGAAGTCTATGCTTCTCCACTTATTTGAAATCCTCTCTACTTAGAAACACAATTAAAATACCATGGGTTTAAAATGCACCCGGAGTTGTAACATTTAGCGTTATGTATAAAATTGGTATCATCAGTTTTATTATACTTTATGTGTTCTTTTCTGGCCTAATGATTTCCTCTAAATAAAACAAATTTCAGAGAACTAACAGTATGCCCTAGGGAAATCTGAGATTTCTCGTAAGACACCCAGTTCTTTAAACTTTAAAAAATGAACGAAATAGGCGATCCGCAGTTCTTCTCCCCAGGGTCACACAGCATGCTTCCTGCACTTGGCAGCTGATGTCCTAAATAGGAGTGGTCCTGGTCTGCTATCCTTCGAGGGTGGAGATGCTTCCGGAAATCCAGCAGGCGCTGAGAGGTGGAGCAGAGCTAGAACAGCCTGGAGCACTCGGGTAGAACTGTGCAACGCTGGGTGGGAAGAACAGAGGCTGTGTACGCCAAGGGCTACCCCTTCCTTTGGAGACCCAAGACCGTGAAGACAGGAGAACGATCTTACCCTCCCTTTGTTCAGGCAGAAACAGTGATTTCAGGCTGCAAATATTCAAGTCCGGGTTACTCCACTAATTAAGAGTTTGAGGTGGGGTCGCCTGGATCCCTCACACATCTGCTGTTTTTTTTAATTAAGTTTCCACACAATTACAAGGCTGGAAAAGTTAGCCCATAATAACTGGACTGGCCCCCGTAGCATGACCAATCAGACATCACCAATTGCTCCCTGCCTCCTAAGAACCACTGACCTGATAGCTAAGTCTAAGAAACCTTGACCTTAGTCCCATTCTATATGGCAGTACTAAGAGCCTGTCCTTCAGCTTAAAGAAAGAGAAGTGGCAAAAAGTTACACCTTGGAATAATTTTAATTTTTTTCTTTAAAAAAAAAAAAAAGTATGTGTTTGTACGTGTGTGGCCTGAGGAGGGCCAGGGGTGGGGGTGGATTAAGAGTGTTTGCTAACTGAATTCACTTTCCAGCACCCATGTCGGACAGCTCCCAACTGCCTGTAACATTAGCTCCATCAGACTCGATGACTGTTCTGCCCTCCGTGGACACTCTGGCACTGGTAGTACATACAGAGACACATGAAAGTATGGCCTGTGTAGGCACTGTCTTTCCCTAGCCTGTTTCCAATTAGTATTTTAAGATCCTTGGGATCATGGTTAGAATGACTGACTCTGTTTCATTTTATTTACTTCGTTTTGGACAGAGTCTCATGTACTCCTTGTTATCCTAAACTCACTATATAGCAGAGGATGAACTTGAACTTCTGACACCTTCTTCCCTTACTGGGATTTAAGGTGTGACAACACCCTTGACACATTTTTGGTGCTGAGGTTTGAGCTCAGAGCTTCCCGTATACTGGGCACATCACTGTCCCCAAAGGCCTGATTTTGAGAGCTGCTTAAAAAAAAAAAAAAAATCAAAAGGTCACTGAAGGACTAAAAGCACCTTCAAAGAAAAAGATAATTCTCAAATATTAAGTTGATCAGTGGAGACAAAGGTGTTATGCATACACACAAGTAAAAATGTTTTAAAATTACTCAAATAATAAAATCTCTCAATCTCTCACCATTTCTCTAGTTTTATTCAACATTGCAAACTTTGATTATGTATATTTCATTTTATACATATGCAGGCAATTTAACTGTCACATAGCAGATGATCAGACTGCACAATCTAACATGGTAGACAATAGCCACACTACTACTAAGCACTTGAAGAATAGCACTACTGAGGTTTAAGTTTAAAACCTCACATTCATTTCAGTTACCAGGAAAAAAATGTAAGGAACAACTTTGGTCCAAACAATAAATTTTATGAAATTTAAATTCAGATGAAGTACTTCCAATGAAAACAGCTGAGTAGAAATGTGCACTAAATGCATATAAAAGATTTAAAAATTCCTATCTTTGTTTCTACACTAATTACATGTTTAATGTACTGTCTCAAAATACATTGAAATTGGTTTTGTTTTGAATTTGAAAAGTGAATTAAGTGACATAATGCACATCATATACCTAGCTGTACTAGACAACACTGTATTAGCCATTTCCTTACTGATAAGACATACAAGATGCTCCAATTTCTTCACTATTATGAACAATGCTTCCCTATGTTTTCTTGTGCACATTCCAGAAGCACAATTCCTGGCATGGAACACACACTATAGCAGATATCCAAATTACTCTTCGTAGCATTTGTACCAAATTATACTGATTGGTAGTGTCCAAGAAACATCTTTAATTTTTGTCAACTTGATGGGCATGAAATGGCATTTCAAAGCTGCTTTAAGTTTGCATGTCCCTGATGACAGTGAGGCTAAACAGTTCTTCATATACTTATGGGTCATTTGAGCCAATGGATTTCTCCACTCATTTCTAAGCTTGTTTAGACTCCTGTTTTAAAATTCAGAATCTAAAGCAGCCTCTGACCATACAAATGGGAATATCTCATAAAAATAGTATTAACTGTATTTATTATAAAGATAGTATTTAAGACCAATACTCACAAGAGTAGGGCTACTAAGTACCCTTTTTTTTTTTTTTTTTCTAATTTGGTGGCATCTGTTTAAAAAATAATGTAGCAATGATTCTCAACTTTCCTAATGCTGGGATCCTCACTACAGTCCTCATGTTGTAGTGACCCCTAACCATACAATTACTTCATTGCTACTTCCTAACTGTAATTTTGCTACTGTTGTGAATTGTAATATAAATAACGGATATGCTGCTCCCAGAGGGGTCATGGCCCACAGGCTGAGAACCACTGCAATATAGGATAGGTAGAATAGATACACTCTGCTCCTTTCCCAAAGATAAATTGTTTCTGTAATATAAAAGTTTTTATTTTTACATAGTGAGCTTTGTAACAGCCCTCTAACTTTTTTCAATGGGGAACAGTTCTTACCTTAGTCATTTAAAATGCTCACACCGTTGGGTGTGAGCAAAACATACTTAATCTACACATCAAGGGTAAACACGCTGTTGTACTATGGATTAGGGTTACTACCAAGTAGTTCTCAAATAATACCCATCTCTACTCCACCCTCATTCACTGCAAGTCCACGGTGAACATCTGCCCTTAACATCTGTCCTTTATGTATGGCAGTCACAATCCTTACTTCCTACTTCCTAGCACACCCAGCTCTCATTCTTCGTGGTCTGTTTAAAGAGGGCTACATTAAGACCAAGTGTTGTTGATCACTTTTGTCATATTTTACAGTAGCAAAACTCACACATGAAATTCTTTTATCAGTGATGTCCCTAAGCTATGGAGTCTGCAAATATAATCCCTGTAAGGTGTTGTTTCTGCTCAACTACATTAGCTACATCTCCCAGCAGTTATGTTAACGGTTCAGTCAGTACAGCGTCATAGAGACTCAAACGCATTTAGTATTTATTATGGGAATACAGCTCTACTGGAAGTGTGTTACTAGCCATAAAGGGAATTAAGTGGACTTCTGAGGTACTGGGTGACCACAATAGATAGAAGACTCGGCAGCACATAACTTAGAGCAGTGCTTTGCAAACTCTAGGCCACAACCAGAAGGTTGTGATCAATAATGATCAGTAAAGACTTTATAAAAATGAATATGAGTGTAAATTCTCAAAACAATTCAGACTTGATAAAAGAATATGTGTTGCTCCATGAAACTTTTGGTTACAAAAAAAAAAAAAAACCAAACAAACAAACTATGTACCACGGTCAAAAAGTTTAAAACTCTCAATTTTCAAAATGCGTTAATATTCATGAATAGCCCATGAAGCAGGTGTACAAGATAAAAACAAAGGTCCTCCGTGACTTAAGCTCACACAGCCAGCAACTGATATAACAATTTTTAATGTAAATAAGAGAGAACTAAAGTCTATCTCATTAGAAATCAAAGAACTGCAAATGGAGTCATGAGTTACCTTTTCACCTATGAAAACAATTTAAAAACAAACAAACCTGACGAAATTCAGTGTGAGAGTTAATTAAGGGAAACACTTACAAAAGCAGTCAGTCAGTAGGCACAGTCTTTCTGGAAAACATTTGACAATACATTTCAAAGCCTTTAGATTTCTGTATCTATCCTCTGACAAAGCAAATTTAGTCTAGTAAAATCTTATATAACTAATCACAGAGATGTAGCATGAAAAATAAAAGACCCAGAGATTAATATTGGGGTTCAAACTTCAAGCTGAAAAGCAAATCAGCCTGAAGTAGAGGTTAAGAGCTAGTCTTTTTAATCCTAGCATTCAGGAAGCAGCAGCCTCTATGAATTCGAGGCCAGCCTGGTCTACAAAGCAAGCTCCAGGACAGATTCCAAAGCTACAGAAAAACCTTTTTTTCAAAAAACAAAACAACCCAACCAAACAAAACACATACAAACTAGCATTAAAATATTCTAGAGAAAAAGGTGTGGGGGTGGGGGTGGGGGACAAAGTAAAGTCAGCAAATGTGGAAACATGCAGATGGCTATTGAAACAGTAGTTTCAATTAGTTTTCTATGTTTGGGGAATTTCCTAATACATACTAATTTTAAAATAAGAAAACCAGAGACGGGAGGAAAATTCCTCTAAACTCTCCATTAGCTTTGACATCTCCTTTCTTAATGTAGCCTAGTGATTTTTTGCTACTACTTCTCAACTCTGGCTGCACAACAGATTACAGCACAGCACCAGTGAATGGTTTTTAAGGTTCCAAGGAATTTTCATATGCAGCTAAGAGGAAGAACCCCTAGGCTCCAGCTATGTCTTAGTTACTATTCTATTGCTTTAAACAGACATGGCGATGAAGGCAACTTATAAAAGCAAACACTCAATTGGGGCTGGCTTACATTTTCAGAGGGTTAGTCCATGATTACCATGGCTGGAAGCATAGCAATAACAGGCAGGCTTGGTGCTGGAGCAGTAGCTAAGAACTTACATCTGATTCACAAAAGCAGGTGGGAAGAGCCAAGGCTAGACCTGGAATCAGCTTTTGAGACCTTGAAGTCCACCTCAAATGATGTCTCCTCCAACAAGACCACACCTCCCAGGCTTTCCCAAACAGTTTCACTAACTGGTAAGCAAGCAATCAAATGCACAAGCCTACAAGGGGCATTCTCGCTCAAACCAACACACCCTCAACTTCGTTTGCCTCTCTTGGTGTTTTAAACACACTAACCCTCTCCTTCAATGCACACACCCTTCTAAGGACTTTGTTTAAATGCCCTTTTCCCTCAGATCCTCCCAGCATCATCCTGTGTCTCCTCCAAGTCTTTGGTGAGATGCTAGGTTATTCTCTCAGTGAACATGTACCTAGTATCTGTATTAAAAAATCATAACTCCTTCCTCTCTCTCAAGGAAAAGGATTTTGTTTAATTACTGTGTCCTCAGCAACTTAAATATCAATACATCAGGGAAATTGAAAATACTTAGTAGGTGAATAAAATATCACTCACCAAAATGCTTAAGACTTCTAGGTGGTGAGATTACAAGTAATTTAACTCATCTCTCTTTTTTTTTTTTTTTTAAATATAAGAAAAAAAAGCTTCAGGAAACAAGTTCAATCCAATTTATTCATCTGTGCTTAAAAACATAACCAGGAATGTTGTCTCCATGTGTGTCCATACACACACACACACACACACACACACACACACACACAAACGTATATGCACACATACATACAAACAAACACACACATGTATAAAAAAGTAAATCTGAGCTAAGAGATTTTAGATTTAACAGAACAGAAAATGTCTTACTTTTTAAAATTAGTCCCAGTTAAAAATACTGTAGCTCTAAGGTTATTAGAGTCATCAAGAAAATAAAGACTTGAGGACACTCTTACCTGTAAAATGTTTCCATAAGAGGACACTCTTACCTATAAAATGTTTCCAAAAGAAACCAGCCCCAAATCTTCATTGGTGCAAGCCTTTCCCATTAATTCTGCCAACTCAGAGTTATAACAAAGCTAGCACTACCCTACCCAACAAGAAGTCTATGGCTGCTTATGTGGCTAACTGTAAATCTGCAAGCTCACCCTAAGGGATGACACTACCAGTAAGAAAACCAACCATCTAAGAAGAAAGCAAGGAAAGCAATCATCTAAAACCAGAGAGGGTTTCCAGACAAGCTCTCAAGTAAACACGGTGTAGAAGATGATGCTTTAACTAAGTGCAGATACTTGTTTAGCCATTTATAAGGAAAAGCATCACTTCTACTAAAGACTTTTTGCCTGGAAGGCATCCTAGAACATTTAAATAAATATCCAAACCCCAATTGAAGTTATCTCATCCAACCATTTAAAAAAGTTATTTTTAGATCCACAAAAGCTGTGCTCTGGAGACTAAATAAAGTAGTAACATCTATGCTTAAATTTTACCTTGTTGCAAAGTTATTAAAAAAAAAAAAAAAAAAAGAACTGAGTCTCAGTCCTGTGTTCTTTTGGAACACTTGAGAAAAGTAAATTATTAAATGAAGAAGGTGTAATTAAACAATGAAGGTGCTATGAATAGCATCCCAGCATGTAGAATAGCATCACAGAATGCTACAACTACCACACACTGTGGCATTTTAAAAATATTTCACCACAAAGGGTATAGAATATGGTGAAGAACACAAAGTTTACATGATTTATAACCCACAATGAAATACTATCTCCATGCTATTTCCATTATCCTAAAGGCATTCATTCCTCTGCTATTAAAGCTGTCTCTCTGTATCCATAGAAGATGTGACTTCAGCACCCTCATGGGTGAAAAATCCAAATTCCTGTATATAAAGTGGGTGAAAAATCCAAATTCCTGTAAAGTGGTATAGTATTTGCATCCAGCCCCCAATACATCCCCCCCAAACACTTTATCTCTAGATTGCTTATAATACATAATATAAATGTTATATAGTTATCATTCTGATTTAGGGAGTGACAAGAAAGTCTATACATGTTCAGTATATTTTTAATTCACAGTTGACTGAATTATCAGATGCAGAATTATAAAGTATTTATTTAATGGCATGCAAACTATTCAAATTTTCTTAAATCCTAAATTCTTTACCCCTATAGAAGAGAAATAGGTAATATGCATTCACTAAATTAAGATTTTTAGTTTCCAGGTGGGCATGGGAGCACAAGCCTATAAGCCCAGTACTCAAAGGGGTGGGGCAGCCTCCTGCATATTCACGGTCATCCTGAGGTTACAAAATCCTATACTTAATAAAAAGAAAGTTCCAGAAAGGAGCCATGTAAGGGGCATTAAACAGGAAAATAGTAGAATACAGTGATATGAAAGCAAAGCAGAGAATACTAAGTTAGAAAGGTTTAAGTAGGGATGGCCTTGGGAAAGAAGCAAGTGACGTGTGTGTGTGTGTGTGTGTGTGTGTGTGTGTGTGTGTGTGTGTGTGTGTGTGTGTGTGTTTTAACCTAAGTAGAGATATATGAGAAAGCCACATGGAAACCTAATAGTCTGTAAGCTAGTGAAAAAATGTTAAGATAATGGATTTTATTACCTTGTACAGATGATAATATTGCTTCCAGAATCCATATATTATTAAACAAAAATCCCAGTGCCAAGTATAGAACACCTCTTCATGAGTGGTTGGCCAAGGACCCCGAGACCCCGAAAACGATACAGGCTATTTATTATACTGCATGACATTGCTCTTGACTACCAACTGGAACTGAGAGGTATGACCCTATTGCTGCAGATATCACCCCCTTAGGCTACAGGACACAGAGAATATAAATAAAGCTTCATTCCTGCTGGCTAGCTTTCATATCCAGGAAGGAGCTATGAAGGCTGCTAGAGAAGAAAAGTCATCAATGGAAAAAGAAGCTTCTTTGACCAATGCTGAGAACAGCGCCAATTTGTGGGTATAAGCAAGAATATTCAGAAGAGCTTGATAATACACCTGTTTAGCAGGACAGCAGAGGCAGGTTTCAGCTTAAAGCCTACGATCTGCTAGCCATGGCCTTTGGTCAGGTTTGCAGTGCCAGACATTAATTCGTTTTGTGGAACAGGCCTCATAGCTAAAAAGAAAATAGTTGGTTACCCTCAACAATAGTCACGCTACTATTGCACCAGGGGGTACATCTTGTCTGAAAGGTCAGAATTGTAGCTTCCTTTTCCATGGGGCAGTAGATAATGAAGAAACTAAGTGACTGTTGAGTGCTGATCTATAAAAGACTCAGGGAACATTGCAGAAGAGGAAGTGGAAAGAATGTGAAGAGAAGAAGGGGAAAAAAAAATATGCCTTTTGGAAGACATTTGCCATTACATTCATGAAATCACAGCAGCTATCTATGGGAATTTACATAAGACTAGACTCATAAATTTCCACCATGTATGTATCCACTAGTAAGTTGCCATG